>NW_027185804.1:39784619-39790683 GCF_028583685.1 Petaurus breviceps papuanus
ATATATATATATATATATATATATATATATATATATATATATATATGTATCTCTATCTATCTCTCTATCTATCTTTATCTATCTATGTGTCTGTCTTTCTAGAAATCTAATATGTGGTGGTTAATATTTACATACTCGGTTTTATCTTACTATATATTTAAACTGATAATTAATACTAGTTCATTTAATTTCTGGACTGTTCCTTTCCTGTGTTTTCTAGTCAACCTGATTTCGAATTTACAGAGTGACAGGAATAACTTTGGTGAATTATTTTATCGTGGTCCTTAGAGAGGGCATTCTTTGCTATCAGGATAAGAATAAGGGTCTTTCAGGCAAATACTCCAAAGGATTTTTTGTTTTCTCCTAAATCCAATGAAGAACAGTAACTACGCCAAGGCAAAGGTGGCTTTGTCCTAGGCTGCAACACATAGGTTATGTCAAGAGAACTTATGTTTTTATGTAGAGAGAACTTATGTTCCCCCATAGAAATGAGGGAGCCTAATATGTAATTAACACAAATAATTCATTAAACCAGGAAACTACCAGATTGTCAGCCTCCTTTGCCTTGTAGCCACATCCCAATAGAGCTTCCCCAAGGCTAGCCCCACCAAAACAGTCTTTTCCTTTCAAGATGCACATATTATACTTATTTTTTTCTAGAGGTGAGCTCAAAGTATCCTGGGGCTCTGCCTATAGGGGATGCTGATAAGCTGGTAGTCTCTGGTCTTTGAAAGGGACACTAAATCCCTTAGAGAAAAGCATGGTGTTTGAAACATACTTGGAAATTATTAAACATTTCTCAATTTATTGATTTATTTGTCTCATCACTTTAGCATGCCTCACAAGTGGTGCCTCTGCTTGTAGAAAGCTAATAAGGTAGGGATCCACTACCTTCTATAACACCCTATGCTCTTTTTGGAATTCTCTAGTTAGGAATATGTAAGTTATCCCTTTCATAAAAGTTATGTTTGCCTCTTTGAAAATACCTACTCTATGCAGAACTCTTATTTACATGGCATCATGTTATAGTTTATTTATGTTGTAAATCTTGTCTCTCAAGTTGGAGTGCAAACTAATTGAAGACAAGGACCTTTTCGTTTACTTTTCTATTATCCTCTATAGTAGATAATTAATAAAGAGTAGAAACTGGGGGTTACATATACTTATGTCCACCTAATGACAAGTGCTTGAGAAGGAAATGGCAAACCACTCCTGTATCTTTGCCAAGAAAACCCCAAATGGGGTCACAACTGAAGATATTGGACAACAACAGTGACAAATACTCCTTTCTTCAAGGCAACTTAAGAATATGAAAAGCTTGACACAGTGAAGAGACAGAGGAGAGGTGAGATTTCTCTTAGCTACTGTAAATGGAAATTGCAGATTTTCATTAATTTCAAGGAGATATCAAAGGAATAAAGAATGAAAAAAGGATGTGTGGGATGGAGAGAATCACCTTCTCTGTTCTACCATTAGTTATGCCAGATTTATTAAGTAATGAGTACTACTGAAAGAAAAGTAAAACAAAAGAAAAAACACTCTTTGGTCTCTTAATATGTTAATGTCTGTCCCACAAGAGGAAACCAAGAATAAGATCCAGAGATTTGGAAACCTTCATCTAATGAGTAGCTCTATTGGATACATGAATTTCAGTTGATAAACAGAGTGCTTTTTTGTCATTCTTTGGCCTGGAATAGTCAGGGTAGGAGTTAAGAGTGGAATGCAAAACACATCCACATACCTTGCCTAAAAATCCTATGTTTAGAGTGATCTAGGTATTTTCTAGGGGTGGTCTGTGTCCAAGAAGAATTTAAAGACATGTGATCATGCATTATGTAATGCTACAGTTTTTTATTAATTATTAAAAGAGTAAAATAAAATTTAAAAGTCTGTTTGTTCCCACATATGTCATTATGGAAAGGTTGTAGGGCTAGGCTTAAGTGAAATTTTATAAGTCAAGAGATAATCAGGGTCCCTGGTATGGATAGAACACAAGACAATTCTAACTGGATGTTACTATGTTGTTTAGACTACTATGACAGCCCAGCCATCAATATAGATAGATGTAGATCACTGATTTTCTGATAATTATGAGTGCTTAACAATTTCATTCAATGCATCTGAAAATATAACAGTCAAAGTGATTTTGGGACTTGCCCAGCTCATGGGATTTCCTGGAGAATTGTACCAGGTCAGTATCTATTAGTGACCCCTTGTGACTAAAAAACACAGCAATAATAACACAATTATACAAATCCACATGCCCGTAGATTTTTGAGGTTCACAAATCTTTTCCTCGTAACACCCTTTTGTAATGAGATCACTAAACATTAAAAGATATACAATTTTCATAGAACAAGATACATTTCCATGGTACTTTTCTAGGCTTTCTTGAATGGAGGAAGAGAGGGAGAAAGGACCATTATTTTGCCAGAGGGAAGGATTTCTACATAGGATATTCATTAAGAGAGCAGAAATAGGAATAATGCTTGAAATTTAAAGAATTAATAAAATTTGGGATTCATAACTAAAACATTCTCTTTTTTCTTCTTTTTATTTAATTTTTTAATTGTTAACTTTCCTTTAAAACTTCTTCTGAATTCCAAATTCTATCACATCTTCTCACCCCCTCTCCCATGCATTCAGAAAGTAAGAAATATGATATCAATTATGTACATGATTTTAATTCAAAACATATATCCATATTAGCAATGCTGGGGAAAAAAGCAAGACAAATAAAATGGGGAAAATATACCTTCATTTGCACTCTGAACTTATCAGTTCCTTCTTTGGAGGCAGACAACATTTTTATCATAATATTTCTGAAATTGTTTTGAAACATTGTATGGATCAAAATAACCAAGACATTCACAGCTGATTATTGAATAGTATACCTGTTACTATGTATATTTTTTCCTGGTTCTGTGAACTTAACTTTACATCTGTTCATATATGTCTTTCCAGGTTTTTGTGAAATGCTCCTGCTCCTCATTTCTTATAACACAAAATATTTCATCACAATAATATATCATAACTTTTTCAATCATTCCCCCATTTATGGGCACCTCCTCAATTTCTAATTCTTTGTCACTATAAAAAGAGCAACTATAAATATTTTTGTACATATAGGCTCTTTTCCTTTTTCTTTGATCACTTTGGGATGCAGACCTAGAAGTGATATTGCTGGGTCAAAGGGTATATGCACAGCTGTATTGCCCTTTGGGCAATTTGGCCCAATTTGCTCTTTAGAATGTCTGGAAAGTTCACAACACTACCAACAGTGCATTAATGGCCTGATTTTTTCACATCTCCTCTAACATTAGTCATTTTGAATTTCTGTTATATTAGCCAATCTGATAATGGTACCTCAATTTGCATTTCTCTAATCAATATTGATTTTAGAGTATTTTTTCATATAATTATAAAAGCTTTGATTTATACTGAAAACTGCCTATTCATATTCTTTGACCTTTTATCACTTGGGGAGTGACTTGTAGTCTTATAATTTTGCCTCTCAACATAATTGAGAAATGAGGCCTTTTTCAGAGAAACTTACTGTGTCCCCACCTCAACCCCCAGTTGCCTTCTAATCATATCTGCATTGGTTTTGTTGTGCAAAGTCTTTTTTTTTTAATTCCATGTAAATAAAATTATCCATTTTACTGTCACTTAGGAAATGGAGTTGGAACAGCAAAGAATTGTACAGTATCTCTGTATGCAATTTGAACCATTCCCCCAAAAACCATTTGATCCCTGAAGGTAGAGACACATTTTCTTTTTTGTCTCTCTATCCTTAGGGCTTAGGACAGTGTCTAACAAATAGTTTGTAATTAATAAAAGTCAGTTGAATTTAATGACAAACAGGGTTTTGCATTAATAAGAGATTGAACCCCTAAGGAGTCTTCAAACCAAGATTTTGTGATGATGACATGATATTTTAACTTCATTCCTGTACTTTTTTAGCTCCACTGAAGCCAAACTCACATATATGTGCCTGCTAGAACACAATTCCCTGCTGCCCTGTCTCTGTGCTTATCATGCTTTTCCTGATGACTGCTCCCACCCCCAAAATTTAAGTGTTTTCTTCCTTTCTCAAATTAATTTTCATTAATATGTCATTTAAGACATGACATCCTTTTTTCCCCCAAATGGAAGATGTAATGTATCCTGCAGGGCTTCTTAAACTTTTTCCACTTGCAGTCACTTCAGTTTTGGCAGTTGTTCATTTGTCTTGCATGGTCTGAGAGCATGGGTAGTGCAAAGTGTGTAAGCTTTGTATTCAGAAACAAGGCTGCAATGAAGTTAGGAGATGCAATGTGGGCAAGTGGGCCAGTGCTGCCAGAAACACTTCAGATTCATGAGTCTGATTTTCAATAAATTTTTTTCTCGTTGCAAGTTCAATCAACTTTTGCTGCTCCACAAGTTTTTGTGGCCCATATGTGATCACAGTTTCAGAAGTGCTGAAGACCACAGGAGCCATATTTGCTTTTTCTCTTCCTGTAGTCAATCATGATCATAATGCTTACATTGGGTAGATGCTTGTTTGATGAATTGAATCTTATCAACCATGCTGCTTCATTCTCTGTGCATCACACCACTCCATTAGAATGCAATATATTTGAGTCCAGGGAATTTTTTTAACTTACAATTTCCAGGGACTAGAATAGCATCTTGTTCAAAATAGGTACTTGTGAAATCTGTGGTAAGTTTAATTGAATCTTGTGGGTGGTCTTGATTTATCTGTTACATAATAATTAATGTGAAGACAGAATTTAAATGGAAATGAAGTCTTAAGAAATGAAAATAAGGACACAATAAGTCTTTTAGTTGTTGACATAAAGATCTTAAGGCCCCATTTTGGTTTTGAGGAATGAATCCAAGTGTTTTTTTTTTATATTCTGCATTATTAATGATCTAGGTTGACCAAGACTGAATAGAAAAGGGAAAAGAATATTAGTTCCAGAGTCAGAAAACCTATGTCCTTTTTTTTTTTTTGCTCTTTTTGAAGGGGAGGGCAGGGCGATTGGGGTTATATAACTAGCCCAAAGTCACACGGCTAGTAAGTGTTAAGTCTGAGGTCAAATTTGAACTCAGGTCCTCCTGGCTCCAGGATGGGTGCTCTATTCATTGTTTCATCTAGCTGTCTCAGGAAACCTATGTTCTAATACTGCATCCAATGCTTATAATTTTTGGGATGTTGGTTATTGTCCTCCAGTACTGAAGACCAAAATGATATCATTGTTCTAGAGTCAAGTTTCAATGTGTCCAACTGTAGTTGATCAGACAAAATAAGCTTAGAATGTTCTACTGCAGGTTGGGCACAAATAGTGTGTGTGAATATTTGGGGTTGATTCGCTAAATTTGTACGTCTTTCTTTATTTTGAATTATTTCAATTCTACTTTGCTCATAGAGCACTGCACCTTCTCTGATGTCACCACACTATGTTGAGTGGTCCTGCGCCAGTGTCTCCATTATCACACAAGCAATTCTAAAGTTCTTAAGAGAGACCTTGCATCATTTCATCTGACCACCATGAAAACACTTGCCCTTTGAGAGTTCTCTATAAAATAGTTTGTTTTTTGGCAAGGGTATATTTTTCATTCCAACAACTCGACCAGCCCATCAGGGCTGTACTCTATGTAGTGGAATTTGAATGCTTGGCATTTTAGTTCAGGAAAGGAATTCAGGGTCTAGTATCTTGTCCTGTCAAGTGATCTTCAGAATCTTCCTAAGATAATTCAACTAGAAACAATTTAGTTTAGCATATAGATATTAGACAAATCACATAATTTCCCTGTGCCACAGTTTCCTCACTATTGACCTTGGAAGTCTGGATTAGGACACTATTCACATTGATTTCATCTCAAGTTCTGACAGGGTAGGAGCCCAAGACAAGACCTTTGCCCCTTACCCCAAAAGAATTTGAGTTCCCTTGGGGGTGGCTAGATGGCACAGTGAGTAGAGCGCAGGCCCTGGAGTCAGGAGGACCTGGGTTTGGATCTGGCTTCAGATACAGCACACACACACACACACACACACACACACACACACACACACACACAC
>NW_027185804.1:39790693-39823932 GCF_028583685.1 Petaurus breviceps papuanus
CACACACACACACACACACACACACACACACACACACACACACACACACACACACACACACACTAGCTGTGTGACCTTGGGCAAGTTACTTAACCCCAACTACACTCCAAAAAAAAAAAAAGAATTTGCCTCCCTTTTGTCCCTAGGCCCTGGGAAACCTCCACTTTTTATTCTCCCTGAATCTTCCCACTTAATCTGGTTTTTTCATGCCCAAATCTGTTACCATTAACCTAGCATAGCCCTCCATTCTCTGTTAGCTTCTGCATTGCCTCCTGATGCTTCCCACCCTTGATCCCATCAAAATTCCATTCACTTGATTACTGAAAGCTGACCTCTAGTCACCCAAGTCTTGTCAAGATCCGCCTTAGACTTCTCAGTAACCTCCTTTAATGCCTCCTCTAGTCACCCCATACTACTTAACCACCCCTAGATCCATCCCACAGTCTTTCTGTATATAGGATACATCTTGCCTCCTTGAAGGTACTCAGATTCAACCTAGCTGAGATTCAATCTAGACTGCTTGGTATTACAAGCCTCACAAATGCTTAGGCTCTTTAAGACTCTATCCAATTTTGTGAATCTTTAATAAACTTTGTTTTTCGTTGACTGAAAGAAGGCTTTGGTTGAGTTCATTCAGGCAGGACCTGGTGTGTCAGTATTTTGAGGCCCTGAGTAATCCTAAACCTCAATATTTTAAACCCCAACAGTTCTATGATCTTATGGAATAAGTTCATATGCATAGGCATATGTGAATGCATGTCTTATATGTATATAGATACACATATTGGCAGTTTTATTAGCAATTGTACATAGGGATACATTTCAGTTGAGAAAAATATGCCGAGAAATAGAAATACTTATTTTTATTTCAGAATGGTAGAATTAAAAGAATGGGACTTGAGAGATTTATACACACAGACACATATATACATGCATGTATATGTATATGTGTAAGCATATCTGCCTGTGTACGGGTGTGTGTATGTTTCTGTGTGTGTTTGCTGGGAATCTATGAAGATTCTGTGATCTAGATGGAAGAAATCTAAATTAGAATAGGAAAATCCGGAAAGGAGATATCCATCTAGCCTTAGAACTCAAAATACATTATAACATGTTCACAAACACAAAGATAAAGATAAAATGAATGGCATTTTGGTCCAGTTGAAATTATATTTAAAAGATCAATTAAAAAGGGACTTGAATATTTCTCAAAGACTGCTTTAAATTTAAAAATACTCTCTTGACAAATCATCTTGGTAGGAGATTGTTTTCCCACCAAAATCCTAGGAGATCTTGAGAAGTGATACCATAGGTCCACAAGCTCCACTGGAATGCAGTCCAAACACTAAACAAGGAAATCTGATTGTTCCCCCAAGAGACCAAGCAGAGGCCTCACTAGAGGACAGACCAGGACATTTCATATTCAAAAGGGCCATCACTTTTCTCTCTGATATAGATATAGGAATTGAGCAAAGACCCACAAAACATGCTGAGTTCCAAAACAGGCCTTTCCTAGATGACCCCAGCAGGTATCTATCATTATGACCTATAAGGAATGAAATTTACATATCAGTCTTCCAGGGTCTTTGCGGTGTGAAAGCATTCCTCGCCCTTGAGAGCTGAACACATTTATCTTTCTCTTAGTTTGTTATGTTACAGCCAAACAGAACAGAGGCCTTAATCAATGTGCTCTCATAAAAGACTTGGAATTTCTATTGTTTTTCAATTACATAGGATTTCAAGTTCATATTTTAAATGCTTAGAGATAACCTCAGGGTTTCTCCCAGCAAGGTACAGGCTTTATCAAGTCTCACCAAAATCAAAGTGTTAGTGCACTGACTGACAGATCTCCAATGCATCACTTGACAAAAGACCAAGCTAACAAAAAGTTTATGTCCAGAAGGCTGATCACCAGGTTTATTTTACTTTGTCTGCAACAACTCACAGACTGTCTTCAAAGGTTTGCAGTCTGCACTAGGGAAAGAAGTGTATGTTTCAATCAAGTCACAGATCCTTGAAGTAAGTATTAGAATTTGATTCCCCTTGCAGCTTAAACCAGTTCAAATACTTATTTGTTATTCATGTTCTAAGAATGGATTAAGGATGGGATACAGAGGTTCTGATGTGATTGATTTAATAGCAAGTCAACATAGTATTCTTTTTTTTTTTTACTTTAACCTTTTACTTACAAGTGATTTTATTATCATATCACTTGTGGAAGGAATGGTTTAATGGTAAATAGATTATTTCTTTGTTATTCTTTAACTGCACAGAGGAAATGTTATACATTGGAATTTGGGTCAAATGGTCTTCTGATTTTTTTTTTCTTTTGCTATGTTTTCTAGAGACAAGTAACTTAAAGCTCTCTGAATTTCAGGGTTCTCATCAGCAAAATAAGGCTTATAGTAATTCTTTAATAGGCATATTGTGATTCATGAATTAGATAATGAGTGATTTTTTTTTCAAATTTAAAGCATTACTAAAAGGTCAGTTATAATTTTATGCCATGCTTTATGAAATGTAAGAGAGCAAATAGTCATCATAACATCATGTTCCCTGATATTATTTTATCCACACAAGGAAAGCAAGACAAAGTCAATAATTTCACAAGTGGATAACTGCATCAAAATAAGGTGAGAAATGACAGATTAGAGAGTTAAAGACACAAAGATAAAGACAGAGAAACAGAAGAAAAAGTCAGACACAGAGAAAGAAGCAAAGAATGCTGAGGTGATGGTGGTGAAGGCAAGGATTAAGCACCAGCTTTTGAGGCATAAGGTATGGATTACTGTCCTTTCTTAAGACTATGAGAATACTGTATTTGCTTGAGAAACTCTATGGTTTAAAGATTTCCTGATGAAACATGAATTTTATGTTTCTGGATTAAATAATAACAGGAATGTCAGGGAAGATAGGTGGATAGGGAAGACCCCACATTCTAGTAGTTAGCAGCTATTATTATAATAATTTATTACTTTAAGAAACCAAAAATTCAGAAGCCCTGGGTGCTAATCTTTGTTCCAACACTAAGAACTTTTGAGAAATCATGGAAGTTACAGCATCTGACTGAGTCCATTTCATGTGTTAAATGAGATCTGTGAGTGGTGTGGACCCTTCAGTCAACTATGTGCCGATTCTATGGATTATGTAAATGACTTAGGCATTAGAATTATGAATAAACACAATTCTGGACTTTTCCAGGAGTAGTTGTCAATTTTAGCTCCCCTTCTGATAAAGGCCATTATTTTCTAATTTTTTGGAGTGTGTTTAATTTTACCTGGGCATACTCACAGTCTTAATTTTGAATGATGACAAACTAGGAGATAGTCAAAGGTGTAATATAAAGTGATCTGAACTTGTTATCAACAGAGACCTGTGTTGAAATGTCTCATTTGATAAAATGCTCTCTGTTGATAGGCAGGTCAGTTAAACACTCTTTTTTCAGTTTCCTCAAGTATAAAATGAGATAATACCCTTACTGCCGTATTATTCAGTTATGAGGACCAAATGATATATAAATCTTTGTTATATGAAATAGTAATTACAACAATAATATATTTATGGTTACTATAAGAGATTTTGTGTTGAACAATGTTTGCAAAATATTACAAGTTATCAAATTGGAGATTCAGAAAAGTTACTACATTAGAGTCCAGAATTATTATTATTAACATTTCATAGATGAAAAAATAAAGCTGAGAACTACCTGGAAGTTTGCCAAATGGGTATGTGCTAAAGTTCTATAGAAGGGAAGGAAAAATAAACAACAACACAGAAAGCACAGTTACTATTATAAAATGTTCCTTAATCTATTTGGTGATTTTTTTTTAAATTCGGTAATATGTACTATGATCAAAAGGATTTAATTCATGACCTACATGTAATATTCAGGTGGAGTTTTAAATAGTAGTAGCTAGCATTTACATAGTGCTTAAAAATTTGATTAGGCAAAAACATTTAGGTAGATGAGTGAAAACTTTCCTACTCGTGAAGTAAACACGTTTAGAGACTTATTAGGGAGAAGTTGAGTAAGAATTATTATTTTTAGAAGGCACACAACAACTAATTGGATCCTTCAGAATAATCTATCCAGTAACTCATGGGGAAATGAGTTCATTAACTTCTCAGAGAAATCATAGTAGATGGCAAAATTCACATTTCTGCTTTGGAGGTCACAACAATAAAGCAATGGCTGTTTATTTCTCCTACAAGCATTTCCTCTCACAAACAACCTCCAAACCCACTTCCTCTGAATTCTCAATCTTCACTGTAAAATAAATCCTAAATCACTCAGAATGAAGATTTAACATATAAGGATGTTCTGCAGTAAATAATCTCATGTAAGATACTAGTAACATGTCAAAGTTGGATCATTGTATATTTGTTCCTATGGAAAATGAGATCAGATTAGGTAGGGCAAGACTTGAAGCAAATATTGAAGTAGACCAATTTTATTTAATTATTCTTTTGTTCAAATCCCTTCCACTTTTCCTTTCCAATTCTTTCTTCCCTTTTTAAAATGTTCCTCAAGCTCTGTTAACCTTGTTGGACATTATTGTCACATAGCTATCAGGCTGCTCAGATCTCTCATAGGTTTCATATTACTACCCTCCATAGCAATGTCCCAAGCTCTAAATCACCTTTTTGAGAAATAAAATTGTAAAAAAAAATCCCTCTAATTTATATTTGTTTGGCAAATTCTACATACTTCAACTGCCCAATAAACCTCTGCTTAATGCAAGCCCTGGGTTCCAAGCCACCTTTCACTACTACCTTCTCAATATTCTATCTAATATTCATGAGTTTTTATCCCTATATGTTTATATAAAGTATGGATACAACAGAGAAAAATCTCATAGTAATACATTCCCCCCCCTTTTATGAATGATAGCGTAGGTTTGCATGTGTTAGACAGAAATGTTAAAGAAAATGTTTTTAGTGTCTTTTGAAAATGCATTTTTCAAATTTTCAGGTCTGAATTCTTTTTTAAAAGTCTCTCTCTGTCTCTCTGGTGTGTGTGTGTGTGTGTGTGTGTGTGTGTGTGTGTGTCTGTGTCTGTGCCTGTGTCTGTGCCTGTGTTTATCCAGGTACTCTGTGATCACCAAGACACTCAAGCCACCTAATTATGGACAATCAAAGCCAAGTAACTGAATTCATCCTCTTGGGACTTACAGAGAATCCAGATATTCAGAAAATAATATTTGTAATATTTCTGTTTTTCTACCTCACAGCTCTAGGGGTGAATTTATTTATTGCTGTGACCATCATTTGTACTCCCTCTCTTCAGGGCTCACCTATGTACTTCTTCCTAGCCTTTCTCTCCTTCTTGGATGCCTGCTTCTCATCTGCCATTGCTCCAAAAGTTATAGTCGATTCCCTCTGTGAAAGGAAGATGATCTCATTCAGAGGGTGTATGGCACAGCTTTTTGCAGAGCATTTCTTTGCAGGGGCTGAGGTGATCGTTCTCGCAGCCATGGCCTATGACCGCTATGTAGCCATCTGCAAGCCTTTGCACTATGTTACCATCATGAGTCGACACCTGTGTTGGCTCCTGGTGGGGGTGGCATGGCTAGGAGGCTTTCTTCATTCCACCATCCAAATGGTCTTCATTATCCCATTACCGTTCTGTGGCCCCAATGTGATAGATCACTTTTTTTGTGATTTGTATCCTTTACTGAAACTGGCCTGCACTGACACTCATGCTCTTGGTCTAATGGTTGTGGCCAACAGTGGGTTGATATGTATTATAAATTTCTTTATTTTGCTCGTTTCTTATGGAGTCATTCTGCACTCTCTGAGGACATACAGCACAGAGGCACGACGCAAAGCCCTCTCTACTTGTGGCTCCCATATAACAGTTGTGGTTATGTTTTTTGTCCCATGCATATTTGTATATGTACGGCCTCCTTCTACTCTTTCTTCTGACAAAACTATAGCAATATTTTATACCATCATGACCCCCACTTTAAATCCTTTGATCTACACTTTTCGAAACACAGAAGTGAAGAGTGCTATGAGGAGGTTTTGGAATGGAACAACAATTTCTGTTGAAAAATAGAGAGTTTGAAGGAAGCAATATTGTTGTTTGTTTGTTTTTTTTTGTAGGATAGGGAGTCAGAGGAGATTTTTACACAATAATCTAAAAGATAATGTTCTATAAAAACACATATTAATGCAAGAGAGATTCATTAACCTTCTGATTTAGGTGTAATGTATCTTAGAAAACAGAACACATGGTGGCTATGTGGTGCAGTAAATATAGCATCTGCCCTGGAGTCAGGAGTACCTGAATTCAAAGCTGGCCTCAGACACAACACACACACACACACACACACACACACACACACACACACACACACACAACTAGTCATGTGAGCTTGGGCCAGTCACTTAACCCTGACTCCCCTGCCTTCCTCTCCAAAAAGTTAAAAAAAAAAAAAGAAAGGAAATAGAACACAGATCTCCGTGACACCAGGGAAAGGCAGTTGAGGAAGTTCAAGTCCAGCTCTCCTGTTCATCACATCCTCTTCTCATCTACCCCCTGTGGCACTAACACTCAAACAGTTCATGAGAAGGCAACTAGTCCTCCTTCTAAACAGAAAGATTTTACAAGTAATTCACCAGGTACCAAATAAATGAGACCCGCAAGTATCTGCAGAACTGAGCAAGGGAAGAACTAAAAAGAAATAAAAGTGCCACAGAAGAGGATACAATCCAAAGGATGACTACTCAAGGAAATCAGCAACGGAAAGAATTGGAGAAAACATTAAACTTAGCAAAAGCATAACTTAATAATTCCCCAAAGGGTTTTAAAAATCTGTGTTGGGGTACTACAAGGTAAATGGAGTTTTAAACTCATTGCAAGGAGTAGGAAGCTAAGGTGTTTGTAACAACCCTTTCCTAGTGATGATCCCCCTACAAAGAACATGCTATGTTTGTGCAGAATAGCCCAACTTGGGCTCTGACTTGTTGTTAAGGAAGAACAAATTAAATAGCATCTTGGCTTAAATACATGATGGTTTCAATGCTGTCAGTGACCTTTAATAAGTCCTGATAAACAACAAAGATTTTCTGGGAAAGCGAGTGAGTAAAGGTAACCACATTATCAAATAGAATAAAAAAAAAAAGGATCTAAGATTAGACCCGCAGTGAAAAATAAATACCAAGGACTTGTTTTATTATTTTGGATATGCTGTCAGTTTTCGTGAGAAATAACATTAACCAAAACATAACACATTGATAAAAAAATAATAAAAAAGTGTTTTCTTGCATGTCAAAAAATAGAACACAGAAGGTTGAACTATTTTTAAAAAGAGCTAAGAACACAGAAAAATCAATGTCAGGGCTGCAGAGGAAATGACTAATACAAAACACAGAATTTCAGAGTGGTTATTAACAATTGACGTCTTCTAAAGAATAATTGAATTTCCAGCAACTAACAGGGAAACCAAGAGTATTTGCTATAAGTAAACACAATATAACAGTTATTCTAAGTGTTATGGGCATGTTGGAAATTGAGGGATAACTGTACAAGTATGAGATAGAGTAGATTGACTCCAAGGTTGCTTCTAATTCTGATGTTCTCTGATTTTGTGACAACCAAGAGAAATGGATTTTAAACAGGAGGAAACTGAGGCCCAGAATATTGATGTAACTTGAAAAGGTCACATGGTCACATTAGAAGTGATCTCAATGTAGACCCAATACTTCACACTCCTGGTGTAGGTTTCATTTAAATCTTTAAAAGTCAATTGGACTGTATGGGAGTATTTTTTGCATGGTAATAGAAGAAAAAACTCCTTCCTATCCTAAGTCTCCTTCTATGTCCACTATTCATGTTAAGAGGGTAGAAAATCAGAATATGTTAGACATAAAATTCTTGAAGTAAGACCATTTAAATCATAACATCAGTAAGGAGTCTCAGGATACCATGAACTGATGTTATGGGTGTAGATTGAGTCTAATAAAAGGAATCATTAGCAGGTTGTCTTCTTGTAGCTTCCAAGAGGATGAGGATTGAATCTAAGAATCCATCTCATTCTTGATAACATATTTTTATAAAGGAGAACAAGTAGAAAATAACAAATCAAGTTTGACCCTTTGAGTCTCAAAAAGTGAATGCCTTAAAAGGCAAGACATATATGCCCTCCATCATCTGTCTTCATCTTTATAAGCCTTCATCATTTGGACACCAATCATTTCCTCTCTTCATTCTTTAACCACGGAACAAAGCTGAATAGAAAAATAAATTCAAAAGTAATTTATTGGATTAGGTGATATTTAACTGATTTTATATTTTCATGTCTCCAGGCTCATTGGATAAAATCTAAAGTCCTAAAATGACTTAAATACATGATGGTTTAGATGCTGTCAGTGACCTTTGATGAGTCCTGATTAACAGCAAAGATTTTCTGGGACAGGGAGTGAGTAAAGTTAACCACATTATCAAACAGGAAAAAAAAAGTGATCTAAGATTAAACCAGTCAGCTAAATGCTGATTACAAGGAGGAAATACTCAGACACACACACACACACACACACACACACACACACACAAGTATCATAAAATACATGACTTGTGGACATACAAAAAAGAAATCATGATAAATTTCACACCATCATACAATAATCTAAAAAATATATACATATATGTATATAAATATATGTACAATTATGTATACATATTATATATGTACTAATCACTCTACGTTATAGTATATATAGCTATATCTATATATTCATATACACACACAGATACACATACATAGTAGCTGAGAAAATGTCCTTCCAATATTACTTGAAAAAATAAATATAGCCCCAATATCTAAACCAGTGAAGAAAAAACACAAAAGAAAATAACTCTAGAGGAATATCATTAATGAATCTCAATTCATTACCTTTTAAATTTTAAGCATGATTAAAATATACTAAATTTAAAAATATCATATCAGATAATTTATATTTATCAAAGAAAATATTCACCAAGTTGTGGTTTATAGCAGGTATGAGAGGATGCTTCAAATCTTAGGAAAATAAAAAATGAAATTAATAATATTAATTACCAAAACATCCCAAATCACACATTCTTCTCATTTAATTTAAAAAAAGCCTTTGAAAAGTATCACATTCCTTTATGCTAAAATCCCTATAGAATATAAACATAGAATGTGTGTGTGTATAAATCCATCAATTTAAAACCAAAAGCAAATATCAAGTGTAATGAGCATACACTAGAATTTTTGCACTAAATACCAGAGTAAAGCCAGGATATTGAATATTATATTTATTATGCTTTTTTCCCCTGGAAATGCTAGGATCAATAAAAAGATAGGAGAATGCAATTAAAAATATAAATATTGTCAAGTAAGATATAAAACTGCTCCTGTGTTCTAATGATATGATGATATACTTCAAAAATGTCGGAGAATCAGGAATATACTATTTGAAGCACTCATTTCAACAAAATTTCAGACTATAAAATAAAGCTTCAAAAATCAACTGCTTTTCTGCATGAGAATAACCATATCCATGAGGCAAATGATAGACAAGGAAAACCTATTCCACAAAACTATGGGATGTGTAAAGCATTTCGAGTTTACTCTACTGAAGCACATATGGTCACATACACACACACACACGTGTGTGTGCATGTGTCTGTGTATATATATATACATATATATTCCATTACAAAATGTTCTAAAAAAATTACATAGAACAACTTAAATAGTTGGAAGAATATTTAGGGTTTGTGACTAGGCCAGGCCAATAAAATATATATGATAATACTACCAAAATTAATTCATACTTTTAAAGCTATACCAATTTAATTGCTAAGGAGATGTTTTGTAGATTTTGATAAAATGGTAACACAGTTAGTTTGGAAAAACAAATTATCTAGAATATTAATGGAAACAAGACAAAGGTTAAAGATGAAGGGGAAATGAAGGGAAAAGGAATTAAATTGTATTATAAAGCATGTTATCAAAATAATATTACATAATTAAAAATAACTTAAGAAGAATAGACAATAGAGAATCAGAAGTAACAGAAATAAATAACAGTATTACAGAAAGAAAAAAAAAACCCTAAGAAAGAACTTCCTAATTAATTAAGATATCTAGAGAATTTGGAAAAATGATCTTTCAAAAATTGAGCTTGGTCTAACATCATACACCAAATTCCACAAAATAGTCTAAATGGATATAAGATATATATTTATATAAATATAAATGATATTAAAGATCATGCTAGCAAAAATAAAAGCTCAAGCACCTCACAAAACTATGTGTAACGAATATATTCTTTTAGTCATGGAAATATATTATATTGTAGAACATCAGATATTTATCCTTTATTTTGTAGTATTAAAAATTCATGATAATAATCAGAATACACACACACACACACACTCACACACACACATATTGCCTTCTGGAGGGCAACTGGGGTTAAGTAACTTGCCCAAGGCAAAAATATATATTTTTGAAATGACAGTCAAAAGAAAAGAATAATTACATATAGTACGATTACAGAATTGCTATTTAAGCAAAGCAACATGAAGAAGCTATTTTCCTGTGTTCACACTTAGTGAACATGAAATTTTCTGTGTACTACTGCAGCAGCAACAGAAATCATTTAATCAAGGACCTTACAATAAAAAAGGAGTATAAGAAATTATATTTTGGGTGGATACCATATCTGGTTTTAAACCTATTTTAAAATCTTTGCCCTTTCCCTATACATATATAGATTTATTTATAACATGTGTATATTTTATTGCCATTAAATCTCTGCTATTTTAACATACTAGATAGTTATCTGCATTTATTTTGGGGTCCAAAAATATATAAAATGTACTGAAACAGCTATTTCAGTTTTCAGGCAATCATTGTATTAGCATTAAAAGCTTCATCTGGGGGTTGAGGGTGAAGCTAAGATGTCTGAGTAAAACCACAAACTTGGCCTTGGCTCCCCCTCCAATCACTTCCAATACATGTAAAAAAAAATGACTCTAAACAATTTTAGAGTTACAGAACCAACAAAGTGACAGAAAGAAACAAATATCCCCCTAAAGGCAACCTGGCTGGCCAATAGAAAGGGTCTATCATACCAGACTGGGGACCAAGGGTACTCCTGTGTGAGACATACAGTTCTAGCCCCAGGGCAGCCCCAACCACCAGCAGTCTGGGAATAATTCATGAGAGTGAATCACCAGCAGCTGTGGTGGTTTCCATACTTCTCAACCCATAAACACCAAAGCGAAAGTAAAAGATCAGTGGGGAACACTATTGGTACTGGGTGACTGAAGAACTTGGTCCTGTCCCTGCCCCTGGGGGGAGAAGTGGCAGAGGCACAGAGACTGCACCTACTGCCACATAGCTGCCTGCTCCCAGAGCTCCTGGCCTGGAGATCAAGCTTTCATTCAGAGGGGAATCACTCTTGCTTTGACTTGCTTGGATCTGGATCATAGTCTTGGGTAGTGGTCCTGGTGTTTGTGGCCAGTGTGCCAGAACTTGATGGGGCTGCAGTGAGGGCACACTGCTAATGGCTCCAACAGCTGCAAAAAACCCCAGCTATTTGGGACAAAGTTCTCTCCTTTCTGGAAGCAGAGTTCTCTGTGGCAAAGAGCTCAAAGTCATGTAATTGACTGGCAAGATGAGCAAACAGAGGAAAAGAAATAAGACCATAGATTCCTTTTTGGAAGACAAAAAAGATAAAACCATGGACCTGGAGCAATGCAAAGAAGTCAGAGCTCCTACAAAAATAAAAAAAGCTCCAAAGAAAAATATGAATTTGTTACAAGCCATGTAGGAGCTCAAGAAGGATTTTGAAAAGCAAGTAAGAAAAGTGGAGGAAAAATTGGGAAAGGAAATGAGAATGTTGCAAGAAAATAAGGAAAAGCAAGTCAACAGCTTGCTAAAGGAGACCCAGAAAATACTGAAGAAAATACCGCTTTAAAAAATAGACTAACTCAAATGACAAAAGAGATCCAGAAAACCAATGAGGAAAATAATTTTCCAGATGGAAAAGGAATTTCAAAAACTCACTGAAGAGAACAATTCCTTCAAAATTATATTGGAGAAAATACAAGCAAAGGACTTTATGAGAAATCAAGATACTATAAAATAGAAGAAAACAACTAAAAAAAATGGAAATCAATGAGAAATATCTCATTGGAGAAAACACTGACCTGGAAAATAGATCCAGAGAGATAATTTAAAAATTATGGGACTACCTGAAAACCATGAGAAAAAAAAAGAGCCTAGGAACCATCTTTCAAGAAATTTTCAAGTAAAATTTCCCTGACATTCTAGAACCAGAGGGCAAAATACAAATTAAAAACATTCATCGATCACCTCTTGAAAAAGATTAGAAAAAGAAAACTCTTAGGAATATTATAGCCAAATTCCAGAGTTCCCAGGTGTAGCGGCAAGCACCCCAAGCATCCTCAGAGTTTGCTGCCAACACAGGTTCTTGGATCTTCTTTGATAAAGGAAAACGACTCAAAATGGGTTAATAAGTTTACTTTAATCAGTCAAACATATATCGTTTACCTCGTTCAGGGGGAAAAGGTCAGCACCCTGAACTTCAAAGTATACAGGTAGAATTATCAAGACAGAAACAGATCAAGTAGACAGCTTTCCTAACTGTCCAACCATTACATCCATACCAAATCAACATCTGGGTTTTTCAAAGCTGGGGGGCTCTGGGCAACGGCTTCCCAGAATCCATATCAAATCACAGAACACTTCTCAACAAGCTACACATCAGGGTTTATATAGCCTTCTCCTGGCTCAGAGAATGTAACAACCTTATTGATTCACTGGCCAATCAAGAAGTATCAACTGAAAAACAAGCCTCCCACCCCAGGCTCCAGGTACACTTTAGCCTAGGGGCAGGGAAGATCTTTAAAATTTACATTCCCATTACACCAGGTCAAGGAAAAAATACTGCAAGTAGTCATGAAGAAACAATTTGAGTATTGTGGAAACACAATCATGATAACACAAGACCTAGCAGCTTCTAACTTAAGGGCTCAAGGGGTTTGGAATGTGATATTCCAGAGGCCAAAGCAGCTAGGATTGAAACCAAGAATCACCTACCCAGCAAAACTGAATATAATGCTTCAGGGAAATATATAGTCATTCAATGAAATAGAGTATGTTCCAGCATCTTGATGAAAAAACCAGAGCTGAAGCAGGAGAAAATTGTAAAACTTTACACTCCTATTTTGGGGACAAAAAAGATCAAAGCATGGAACAGGAGGAAAACAGTGAAGTCGCAACTCCTGCATCAAAAGCTTCAAAGAAAAATATTGGCTGGTTAAAGGCCACAAAGAACCTTAAGAAGGATTTTGAAAACCAAATAAAAGAAGTAGAGGAAAAATTGGGAAGATAAATGAGAATGAAGCAATAAGAAAAGAAAAGAAAAAGAAACTGAAGGAATTAGAATAGGAAAAGAAAAAAAAACTAGAAGAAAAATAAAAAAAAAACTAAATTATCCCTCTTTTGCAGATGATACAATGATATACTTAGAGAATCAAGTAAAAAAAAAACTACTTAAATAATAAACAACTTTAGCAAAGTTGCAGGATACAAAATTAATACACAAAAATCTTTAGCATTTCCAAGTATTAGTTAAAAAGTTGAACAGTGAGAGATAGGAAAGAGAAATTCCATTTAAAGTTACTGAAGACATTAGAAAATATTTGGGACTCTACCTTCCAAAACAAACCCAGGAACTATATGAAAGGAATTACAAAACACTTTTCACACAAATAAAGTCAGATCTAAATAATTGGGTGAAGAAAAAAAAAAACATCAGTTCCTTGTGGGAATGAGGTGCTAGTATAATAAAAATGGCAATGGTATGTGAGTAATTTTTTTCAGTTCCATAACAATAAAACTACAAAAAATATATTTTATAGAGCTAGAAATAATAATAAGAAAATTAATCTGGAACAACAAAATGTACAAAATATCAAGGGAATTAATGAAAAGGAATGCTAGGGAAGGTGGTCTAGCCATAACAGATCTTAAATTGTATTGTAAGCCAACAAACATCAAAATCACTTGGTACTGGCTAAGAAGTAGAAGCATCAATCAGTGGAATAGGTTATGGACACAAGTCACAGTAGTCAATGACTAAAATAATCTACTGTTTGATAAACCCAAAGAGGCCAGCTTCTGGGATAAGAACTCATTATTTGACAAAACTTCTGGGAAAACTGGAAAATAATATGATAGAAACGGGGCATAGAGCACTGTCTATGTACTAAAATAAATCCAAAAGGGGACACAATTTAGATATAAAGGCTGATACTATAAATAAATTAGGAGAGCAAGGGTTAGTTTATCTCTCAGATTTATGGGGAATGGAAGAATTTATGACCAAACAAGAGATCAAAAAACAATATGAATTGCACAATGGATAATTTTGATTACATTAAATTGAAAAGGTTTTGCACAAAAAATGCAATGCAACCAAGATTAGGAGGGAAGAAAAAACTGGGGAAAAAATTTTTCAAGTAGTGTCTCTGATAAAAGCCTCATTTCTAAAATATATGGAGAACTGAGAAAATGTATAAGAATATACATCATTCCCCACTTGATAAATGCTTAAAAGCTATGAAACAATAGTTTTCAGAAGAAGAAATTAAAACAATCTATAGTTACATGAAAAAATACTCTAAATGACTATTGATTAGAGAGATGTAAATCAAAACGATTGTAAGGTACCACATCACACCAATCATATTGCCCACATGACTGTAAAGCCATGCATGAGCAACTTTCCAGAGGACTGCTGCTGTGAACAGCTTTCAAGTTTCTGATTACACAGTATAATGAACTCTCTATAACAAACTAAGACAAAACATTCACAGAAATCAAATTCTAGCTTTCACAATTTTATGGCATAACAACTTATCACTACAATGGCCACATAGGTTTCACCAAAGTGGTCATGTAGTTTTAAATAAAGTACATTTGTTTAGTAACAATCATTTAGTAACTTAATCATTTAGTAAATCCTTAATTCAATCATCCTTAAAGAGGCTTGTCCCCTTAATGGACACAAAGTACAAAGTCCAAAGTTCTCCACCCCTAGGTCAGAGTAAAGTATGATTTCTCAATCAATCAATACACATTATCCAAATAAATTCTTCTTTCATCTTGACTTGAGGCTGGCTCTCAGCTTCCATGGTTCCTCTTCCATGGTCCCAGATCCTGCCTGAATTTACACAACTGTTACCTGAGTTCAAAGGCAGGCAGTTCCCAGTTCCTTGTTCAGCTCCTTGTCCAGTTCCTCATCCAGTGTCTTGTCCAGTTCCCATTGACCCTCACGTCTTTCACAGTTCCTGTTTTGGGAAGATATCACTTCACAGAGTCAAACAACATTCATGCTCATTGCCGGCACCATCATCAATTCACTATCTGCCTGTGAAATCAACAGGGACCCAGAAACAATGTCCAATAAATCAACACAAATCATCAACATAGAAATCAACACAGACCCATAAAAAAGGTCTGAGAACTCAACACAAATCATCAGTAAAGCCCAAGACCTCTGAATCCCTCCTCCAGGACTTCTGTAAACAGACCACCAGAAAATCCTCCTTCAGGGCTTCCAGTAAGGTCCCAGGGCTTTCGTACAAAGTTTCACAAAAAACATCAACACAGACAGAACAGAAAAACATAGAGTGCCATGATACCACAAGTTTTATTTTTCTTCTCCATCACAAGAACTCCCTTCTCAGCTCTGTTCTCTTCAGCCTGGGCCTCTCCTTATATATAGTCAATAGCTCCTGCCCTTCCTATTGCTGGAGTTCACAAGTTCTTGGGTTCACAAGTAGAATTCACAAGTTCTGGATCTTAATACTTGATACAATCATGAACTGAAACAAAGTGTTAACTACTTGTGTGTTAAATAATTGTTGAAACAAGGTGTAAAATACTTCTTTGCTTGCCATTAACAAAACAGGAAAATGATAAATGTTGGAGAATTTATGGGAAAATTTGCACACTAATGCATTGTTGGTGGGGCCATGAACTCATCCAACCATTCTGGAGAGTAATTTGGAACTATGTTCAAAGGGCTATAAAAATGTGCATACCCTTTTACCTAGCAATACTACTTCTGGGGTTGCATCCCAAGGAGCTCATAAAAATGAGAAATGTACAAAAATATTAATAGCAACTTTTTTGTGGTGGGCAAGAACTAGAAATTGAGGCAATGCCCATCAGTTGGGGAATGGCTGAACAAATTGTGCTTATGAATGTAATGGAATACAATTGTCATATAAGAAATGATGATGAGGGAGACTTCAGGGAAAAAAAAAACCTGGAAAAACCTCATAGGAAATGATACTGAGTGAAGCAGGAGAACATTGTTCACAGTAACACTTACATTGTGTGATGACTGACTTTAATAGACTTAGCCCTTCTCAGAAATTCAAGGACCTAAAACAATTCCAAAGCACTAATGATGGAAAATGCCATCCACTCTGGAATCCGAATGCAGAGCAAAACAGACTATTTTCTTTTTTCTTGTTTTTGTTTTGTTTTCCTTTTTTTCTTTCTTTGTTCTAATTCTTCTATACAACATGACTAACTGAAAATAATTTTAATCGGAATGCATATGTATACTCTATATAATAATCCATCATGGGGACAGGGGAGTTTACAGAAAGAGAAGCAAATTTGAAAAATTATGAAAGTTAATTTTGAACATTAAAAATAAATTAATGTAAAAAATTACAACAATGCGACAACATATCAAAATTTATGGTATGCAGCTGCAACGGTGCATAAGGGGGAAATTTTAGTCTGTAAATGTGCACATCAATAAAAGAGAAAAAGAGTTAATAAATGAATTGGGCATGCAACTTAAAAAAAGATAAAAAGGAACACATTAAATATCTAAATTTAGGCACTTAAATAGAAATCCTGAAAAGCAAAGGTGAGATCAATATATTTGATAATAAAAAGCAAAAACAAGCAATTAATTAATAAATAAAACTATGAACTAGTATTTTTGAAAAATAACAACAAAATAGACAAATCATTGGTTACTTTCATTAAATAAAGAAAACCAAATTAATGGTATCAAAAATGAAAAGGATGAATGTACTACAATAAAGATGAAATTAAAGCAATGGGAATCATTTTGCCCAAATATATGCAAGTAAAAGTGACAATATTATAAGGTAAGAATACTTATAAAAATATAAAGAACCAAATTTATATATGTATGTATATGCACATATGTATGTATGCATATACACACATATGTGCTTCTAGATAAGTGTGTGTACACACATGCATGCCTTTTGTGAAACAATTATGACTTTAATAGTAAGCCAGGAGATAAAAAACAGAGAAAGGAAATTACTGACCAATTTACCTAATATAATTTTAAATGAAAGAGTTTAAAGGAAATTCTAGAAATGTATCACAAAGATCATATATTATGACCAGGTAGGATTTATGCCAGAAATATAAGAACAGTTTTTAAGGGAAAAAAAAAACTTTAAGTATAATTTACCACATCAATAACAAAACAATAAAAAATGATTATTTTCATACATACAGAAAAGTTTTTAACAAAATACAACACCCGTTCCTATTTGGGAAAAAATAGTACAAAGCATAGAACTCAATGGAACCTTTCTTAAAATAATATTTAGTATTTATCTAAAAATAAGAGTAATCATCATCTGTAATAGAGCTAAAAATAGAAATTTTCCCAGTAAGATCAAGGATGAAGCAAAGATATTTATGATCACTACCCTTGTTATTCAATATAATATTTAAAATGCTACCTGTAGCAATAAGACCAGAAAAAGAAATTGAATGAATAAAAATAGTTAATGCATACAACTATGATACTCTGCCAATTATATAATGGTATAGTTAGAGAAACCTAAAAAGAATCAACTAAAAATAACTGAAACCGTAAACAACTTTAGGAAAGTTACAGGACATAAAATAAACCCATGTAAATCACAGTTGTTTGTATTTATTAACAATAACCCAGAAAGAGGATATAGAGAAATTCCATGTAAAATAACTACAAGTTAGACAAAATTTTGCAAGTTTATCTGCCAGGAACAACCCAGGAGTGTATAAACACAGACACACATATCACACACATAAAGAAAGATCTAGTGAACTGGAGAAATATTATTTACTTATGAATCTTCCTTTTCTTCAGTCCCTCAGTCCTATTTAACTCTTTCTGACTTCATGAACTATACCACTCCATGCTCTTCTATTGTCCACTATCTCTCAAAGTCTGTCCAAGGTCATGTTCATTATTTCTGTGATGGTATCTATCCATCTCATCCTCTGATGTCCCTCTTTCCGTTTGCCTTCAACCTTTTCCAACATCAGTGGCTTTTTTTTTTCCCCCAATAAGTCCTATCTTCTCCTTCTGTGGCCAAAGTATTTAAGCTTCAGTTCGGTATTTGTCCTTCCAATGAGAAGTTTGAATTAATTTATTTTAATACTGACTATTTTGATAGCCTTACTGTCCAAGTGTCTCTCAAAACTCTTCTCTAGTCCCATAATTTCGAAGAGTTGATTTTCTGGCATTTGATTTTCCTTATAATCAACTCTCATACCCATTCATTGTTACTGGAAAACAACAACAACAACAACATAGTTTTGGCTACATAGACTTTGTTTGAAAGGTGATATCTCTGCTTTTTGATATGCTGACCAGATTTGCTGTAGTTTTACTTCCAAGGAGCAATAGTTGTTTAATTTCATGGCTGCAGTTACTATGGCTGAGGCAGTATAATAAAAATGACTAATCTACTTGAATTAATTGATTTATTGAGTGCTGTCCCAACAACACAACCAAAAATATTTTCAAGAGCTAGAAAAAGTAATAACAAAGTTTGTCTGGAAGAATAAAAGGAATGCATGTCTATATATGTGTATACATACACACGAACATTCTCACATAAATATATACACCTATATGTATATGTGTAACTATAGACACATATACACACATATATTCACACATCTATGCACACATATTAAAAGAGTCAATGGGGAAAATGTGAGGGAAGGCAGTAAAGCTAGTATTTCAAACTATATTATAAAGTGTTAGTCATGGAAACAGTCTGGTAATATCTAAGAAATGGAGTGGTGAATGAGTGGAATAAATTAAGTCCACAATAGAGAGTAGTAAATGATCATAGCAAATCTAATGATCCAAATTTTGGGGACTGGAACTCAACATTTGACAAAAATTGTTAGGAAAACTTGAAATCAGTTTGGAAGAAACAAGGTATAGATCAACATCTCACATCAAATAACAAATGAGGTAAAAATGGGAAAATGTTCTTGACATAAAGGATATGCCCTGGATATTCAGAAATCTGATTTAATTTGCCAGAAGTCACACAAATTGCAGGGACCCAACATATACAGACATTCAATTTTATTATTCTTTTAAATAAATAAACATATTAATATTTAATTTGAGGAGTTAAAAATGTTGATAGACCACCAACACTGGAGCCCAGAAGACTTGAGTTCAAATAGGTACTCAGATGATCTCCAGCTGTGTGACCCCTGGGAATTCATTTAATCTCTATTTGCAATGGTTTCTTTACCAGAAAAATGATGATAATAACTGGTACTAAAAACTGTCACATAGAGTTATAAGAATCAGTTAGATGATATTAGAAAATTACTTTGCACAGTTCTTGGAAGGTTGTACATGTTATTTTAATATTGTGATGATAATGATATAGAACTAACTACTACAGTGAAATTAGCCGCTCCCTGCTGTTTTCAGATAATAAAAAATTGGACCTGTTCCACTGACTGAGAAGATCCTTCCTGCCCTAGCAGAATTTAATCCCCACTAGCAAGACTATATGAAACCAAGGAATCACAAATAGCGAAGTCCATAGAAATGATTCTAAAATTTCCATTGGCTTATGTGTCCATAATATTATTAACATTATCAATTATTTTTATTATTATTTACAATAATAATAATGACATTTACTTGGAGGAGTTACAGTCATTGTGATATGTATTATAGAAGCTCTTTAGAGTTATGAGATCTGTTTATACCTTTCAAATCAGACAACAAATCTACTCTTCCTTTGTAGAATACTGTTGGAATTGAAGGAAACAGTGGCAAGATTCTTGTAACCTAGCATTATAACTTCTTGTTCAGATAAAAATGATGGAATTTCATAGGATTTTGTACTATAAAGTGCATTACAAACCATCCATTCATTTTAAGCTTTTTCTCTAATTTTATAAATGAGAATAGCTGGGTCTACAGAGATAAATCTATCAAAGAAAAGTTACACAGGGTATAAACTACTGTAATGGGAATGTAAATTTTTAAGATCTTCCCTGCCCCTAGGCTAAAGTGCACCTGGAGCCTGGGGTGGGAGGCTTGTTTTTCAGTAGATACTTCTTGATTGGCCAGTGAGTCAATAAGGTTGTTACATTCTCTGAGCCAGGAGAAGGCTATATAAGCCCTGATGTATAGCTTTGTTTTGGGGTCTCACTTTGAGAAGTGTTCTGTGATTTGATCATATCAGACTCTGGGAAGCTGTTGGTTGTTGAGAGACCCCCTCCCTCCCCGCCCCCAGCTTTGAAAAACCCAGATGTTGATTTGTTATGGATGTAATGGTTGGACAGTTTTGGAAAACTGTCTATTTGATCTGTTTCTCTGTCTTGATAATTGTCTGTATATTCTGAAGTTCGGGGTGCTGAACTTTTTCCCCTAAATGAGGTAAATGATACATGTTTGACTGATTAAAATAAGCTTGTTCACCCATTTTGAGTTGCTTTCCTTTATCAAAGCAGATGCAAGAACCTGTGTTGGCAGACACCCTGGGGAAGCTGGGGTGCTTGCCGCTACAACTACAGATGTGAGTTTTGTTCCTAGGTTCTCTGACTCCAAATCCAGAAGTAGTTTTAGTATATTACTGCACAGGTAAGAAATCTTTAGGGATTGTTTTCTGGGATTTATGAACACCAAACACAAAAGGTACATTTAGTATCATCCCTATGGACATATTTGTAATTCCTTGGTGGCAAATATACTTGCCAGTGGGAATCAGATTCTGCTGGGGCAGCAAGGCTCTCCTCTGCCAGGACATGTTTAGCATTCAGTTCTATAAAATAAGAAGAGATTGACTGATTTCACTATTATTTGATGGTTGCCACAATATTTTATTCAACTGTTTCCTTTTTTATATAACCACCTATTAGACGGTAGAAACTATAAGCTGATTATTCTCTTGCGTCTACCAAGTTCACCTGACTCAGCTGATGTTCTTCCCCCACTTCACACATACTGATTAACTCACGAATCACTGGAGACACATTCTCAATGGGACACCACGGCAACAATGAAACAGTATTTAATGCTATTGTTATCCAGAAGGTAATTATTGGAAGCTCCTGACATTCCACCTTCATCACAAGACAAACATTTTTTTTTAACTGCTTGTCTTTCTGGAAAGAGGTTCTTAGGAAGCTAAGTTATGATTTATTACAAAATCCAATTGAGCAGTGTCTAAATTATTTCTCAAATTCTTGTAGTTGATTTTTCTTCTTTTTTCCCCATCTCAAGTGGTGTAGGATAGTTCAAATCCTACTTCACAGTCCATCATGGGGTTTTAGATAGGTATATCGGTTTTTGAAGCAGCCATTCAATTCTCAGTCTTCATCTGGAGCAGTGTCTGTTTTACCCAGCTTTAAAGGTAAGTTTATCAGAAGAGCAAGAAGGGAAAAATATCTTCCAATTGAACCTTCTCCCTGAGAAGGAACTAAAATTCTGGGAAATCAAGTGATTTGTCCAAAGTTAAAAAACTGAAAGTAAAATAGGTAGGATTCTGACTTCTAATTCAGTGTAAAGCACATTGACCAATCTTATCCAGAGAGAGAAACTGTGAGTTCTTGAAAGTATATATTATACTTTCTGGCAAGCTATGATCCCATAGATAGGAAAAGAAACACTTGGGAATCTATCTGGAAGGAGACCAAATTCTCCATGAGCATTGAGTTCTCTCAGGAGAACTCAATGCTGACCTCTTGGATACAGAGATTTTGATAACTAAGGTTCCAGAACATCATTCAATTGACTGGTTCCCTAAATTCAGTGATATAATCACTAGATCTATGGATTTTTCTTTAAGTTTTTTAGTTATAAGAGATTCCTCCCCAATATAAATAAAATACTGTTTAACAAAACAACACCACATGATACAAAGGAATTGCTAAGGCATTGCACTGAAATATCCCAATACTCAAGGATCTTTTAATGCCTGATTGACAATGTCAACTGTTTCCATTTTACTTTGTAGTATCATCAATTTTGTGATGGAAATGTACTTACAAGACATCTAGTATATCTTCACGTATTACAGATGAGGGTACTAAAGCCCAAAGTTGCTAAGTGACTTTGCTCAAATCCGTAGATCTGCTATTTAAAAGCTTGAAAACATGGAGCAAGGCTTTTGATTCCAAGTCCAGAATAAATGTCAATCTACCACATTGCCTATACAGTTAGATAAGCGACAGAGATGGAAGGCAAGTTAAACATTCTGTAGTTCAACTGCATGAGACATATGGGGAAATTCTTATTTTCCATTATTTTTATGTGATTATTAGATGTGTAGATGGGGGAAAATTGAAGATACAGTTTGTCTAGTTAATCTTGATTTTAGCAAAGATTTTGATCAACTATCTCTTTTTATTCTTTTTGAGAAGATCAACAATAGAGATAGATCAATAACAGAAGGATCCATGAGTGGTTTGGTGGTGGTAATCAAGGCATGTTAATTGTTCCAATTCAACCTGGGATTATGAACCCAGTGGGTTTATGCAGGTATCTGTGTTTGGATATATGCTATTTAGCAGTGTTATCATGATTCAGATAAAGTGCAAATGGCAAATTAATCAGATTTTCAGATTAAACAAGAGTTAGAGGAATAGGATGGCAAGATATTTAGATCCTGGATTCAAAATTTTCTTGACAGCTTAGAGCATTGGACTGGATTTAACAAGATTAAATTCAATAGTGCTAAATGTAAAGTCTTGCCTTTGGGTGATATTATACTAAAAATCACCATTTAAGATGTATCAATAAAGCATAGTTAGATGTCTAGTTCTTGTCTTAAAAAACATCTATAGATTTAAATAAACTGTAATTCAATCTGGCAACCATATGACATTGCCATAACTATAAAATAGCTATAAAATCTTTGGGTGGTTCAAGAGAAATTTGGCTTCTAGGAAGATGTACAGGATAGTTACACAATATTTTGACCTTGTCATACCTCGTCTATAGTCCTGTGTTTGGTTCTAGACATACCAATTAAGGAATATTTTCATAAATTGTAATCTAATCATATTAGAAAGGTCAGAATAGTGATGGGTGACTAGTAGTGGAAGTAGTGTGGTAGTAATATTTATTGTATTCATTGTCATAGCAGTAGCAATGGTGGTGGTGGAGGAGGGGAAAGACAAGGAGGAGAAGGGACAGGAGGAAGAGGAGGAAAAGAAAAAAGAGGAAGAGGAAGAAGAGAAGGAAGAGGAAAAGGAGGAGGATGAAAAGAAGGAAGAAGAATAAAAGGAGGAGGAGGAGGAGGAGAAAGAGGATGAGGGAGGAGGAACAGGAGCAGGAGCAGGAAAAAGTAGTAGTTCTCTTCATTATTCTCCATGCAGAGGCAGGAGAATAATCCTTTGTCAGGTATGTAATGGTGAGGAGCATTCTTTAAGAATACAGGTTTAACTACTGGAATGGTGAGGTCCTACCTTATCTAAAATTCTGAGTTTCTGTGGGTCTGCTGGTTTTCTCCCTCCCTCACCTCTGCCTCTGGGATGCCCTAGCTTTTTTTCAAAGCACATGATAATGTACAATCGCCTACATTTTTCTTATCCAGATTAATTTCATTATGATTGGGATTCATTGGGATTCATTTATTTAATCTTTACAACTTAAAAATCACATTAAATAGATATCTTTTTAAAAAAATTCTCTTAATAAAGTGAGCTCATCTTTAGAGAGAGGGACTGTTTGTATTGGAATTTTATGATGACTACATGGTATAGTGTATAAAGTACAAGCTTTAGGGTCAGGTAAACATGCTTTTATTCCAGCCTAATATATTGTATCAACAATGCAGCATTCACAATGCCTACAGGAACTATAAATATGCCAATATGGTTATTAATCACAAAATATACCAGACTCTCTACATGAGGAATAAAGCTAGAACATTTATTCAAATACCAGAAAACTGAGTCCCAAAACCAAAAAGTCAAAGCCATCACAGTTGTTATGAAGTTGACACACATAGTTAATGTAGTAAACACCCACATTCTCAAGCCTTCAAAACAGAACAGGCTACCTCAGTCAAAGATCCTCCTCTCCCCACTCACACAACTGCTCAGCATCTAGGAAGCATGCTCCCAGCAGTTCTGACCACCTGCAGTTCCCATCCCTGGCAGTCCTCAGCAAGAGTTCTTAGCAGAAATTCTGGCTGGCTCAAAACAGGAGTTCACTCCTCTGCCTTCACCACTGCGGCTGCTGCTGCACTCACTCTAGCTGGGCTTGCGCTTCCTCTTGCCCCACCCCTTCCTGCTACATCAGCAAATTCAAGGGGCATGGAGGATTTTTAAATCCCATAAGCTTACATATATGTACCAGCTATGTAACCCCGAACACATTATTTGCTTTTAACCTCCACTTCCTCACCTTTACACCGGGATACTTGTGAGAATCCAATGAGGTAACATAAGTGAAGTGCATTATAACCTCTAAATCACTACCTAAATTTTATCTGTTATTGTCTTTAAGAAGAAGAGAAACACATCAGAACATTTCTATGTGAGGAATGGAATTTAATTGGAAAAGCACACTTAACATGCCTTTCAACAGTGAGTACCTCAGATATGTTAAATAACATGTATGGAGGGGACTCAGTAACTTCTTCCAGGCCTTTTTAATAATATATGTAGGGGTGGCTAGGTGGATTTATTTTGAGGTTTAAATTAGGCATTGTTGATAAAACATTTTGTAAACTTTAAAGTATCATTTATTGTTATTATTACTCATAATCACTGAATATTTCATTTCTTTTTTAACCAGACATATGATTTCATTGGATTCCAGAGTCTCTTAACAAGAAAACTCCCATTACCCATATATTTAATGCAGTTCTTGGCAGCTTCTCCAGAAATACCTAGGTACTTTTTAAGCTAAGTGATTTGTCCAGAGTCCTATAGTCGGAAGCAGGCAGGAAAGAAGTTTTTCTGACTCCAAAATTATTATTCTACCTACTCATTTATCTCAATCCAGTTTCAGAACATCCCTTCTCATTTGACTTAAAAATCACCTATTCATTAAACTTATCTACAATTTCATCTAAAATGAGAAATATCTAGTTGCAACATAACTAGGAGTTAAACTAATATGTTGGATTTTAATCATTGATAACCATGATGTTGACTCATTTTTCTCTTTTTTCGCTTACAGAAAAACTAGTTCCATGAAAGGACTTTACTTTCACCAATTACCTTTAAGATGAAAGAGAGATGAATCCCACTCCTTCGCATTCAGGATGTTGAATCTCTTCTTTCCCACTGTACAAAATTCACCCCTAACAGAATAAGTAGTTTCTTGGAGAAGATTCATGACTGACTCAATTTGGAATTAAAATAACTAGATGATTTTAGGTAAGGTATAGGCAAGGTGTCAGTCATTAGAAGAAGAAATGAAGAGAAAAGGAAAGAACCAATAAAACTATGGGAGAATCAGGAATGTGGCAGAGCGTTGACCAAAATGGAGAATAAAAGCAATGTAACTGAATTCGTTCTGCTAGGCCTCACACAAAATCCAAGGCTTCGAAAAATATTCTTTGTCATTTTTTTAATCATTTATATTATAACAATTATAGGAAACTTACTGATTGTCATAACCATGACAGCCAGCCAGACTTTGAGATCACCCATGTACTATTTTCTAACCTTCTTATCCATCGTGGACACTACCTTCTCTTCAGTAATTGTTCCTGGTATGGTTGTGGATTTGCTCTATGAGAAGATAACCATCTCCCTGGAAGGCTGTCTGACTCACCTCTTTGCAGATCATTTTTTTGGTGGTGTTGGAATCATCCTCCTTGTGGTCATGGCTTATGATCGCTATGTGGCCATCTGCAAACCCCTGCACTACATGACCATCATGAATCCTCGTGTGTGTCATCTGTTGGTGGCAGCAGCCTGGGTGGGGGGCTCCATACATGCCACCATACAACTCCTCTTCATGGCCCGTCTTCCCTTCTGTGGCCCTAATGTTATTGATCACTTCATGTGTGATTTGTTCCCATTGCTGAAACTGGCCTGCATGGACACACAAGTTCTTGGCCTTTTAGTCATTGCTAACAGTGGAGTAATGTGTCTGTCAATCTTCCTCATATTAATTGGCTCCTATGTTGTTATTCTCTCTTCCCTGAAGGGTGGTAGTTCAGAAGGAAGGAGAAAGGCCCTTTCTACCTGCAGCTCTCATTTCACAGTGGTCGTCTTATTTTTTGTTCCTTGTATATTCTTGTATGTGAGGCCAGTAGTCACTTTTCCTATAGATAAAGCTGTGTCTCTGTGTGTAACTATGATTACTCCCATGTTAAACCCATTGATTTACTCCCTTAGGAATACAGAGGTTAAAAATGCCATGAGAAAACTCTGGATTACAAAACTTACTTTGCTTTTTCAATAAAATATATCCAACAATCAAATTATTCAAATAAAGAAAAAAATATGAACGATTTAGAAGTTTAGTTAATTTAACAGTTCTCGTATACAAAGTCAACCCTTTGTGCAGAGTTAATCAGTGACCCCATGTTCAAACCTTGTTTAGTCTTCAATATTGTCTCAGTCAACCTGCAGGAGTCAGTGGCAGGATATACCCTTGCCCGTGCACACTAATCCCATTTCTCTATGATACTGTAAGGACAACACTAATTCCATATCCTCATAATTACTTCAATCAGTCAACATTATTTTGCCTTAATATGTTGTTCCACTCATATTTTTTGCCCCATTTCTAAAAGCAACATGAACAGTTGGAAATCCTCCCTGGCCAGACCAAACTCCTTACTCCCTTGATATGCTAATAAAATATTTTTACCTTTATTTTCTCTTCTGAGTTCACTTAATGACTGGGATGAGGCCTGAAATAAGATTTCTTCTGAACAACATTTTATACTCCTGTTCTCATACTCCTTTTACTAACAGAAGTCAAAATCCCATTACAACTTCTCTAGCCAGTTCTAGTTTTCCCATGAATGTTATATACAAGTTATAATTATCTGGAATTTTAGGGAGGGAAGGAGGGAGGGAGAGGAAGAGGAATAAGGAAAAAGAGAGGGAGAGGGAGATGAAGAGGGAGAGGGAGGGAGGTAGGGAGAGAGAGAGAGAGAGAGAGAGAGAGAGACAGAGAGAGAGAGAGAGAGGGACAGAGAGAGACAGAGAGAGAGAGACAGAGAGAGAGAGACAGAGACAGAGAGAGAGACAGAGACAGAGACTGAGAATATATGAAATCTTCACTTATAGTCATCCACCTATGTAAAGCAATTTTTGTGCAGAGAATCAGTGAGCTGAGACCTGGGCATGATTTTAATAAAAATTTAATGTGGATCTTAATGAAGGCCTGGCTGTCCAGAGTGTAGACTCAAATCAGACAGCCCCCAGCAGGGGCAGAGCCAGAGTATTTAAAGACAAAAACCACAAAGTTAATGATCAAATCCATACACAAGCAGCAAGTTACAAAAGCAGAAGAATGCAATTGGTTAATTCTCAGTTTAGGATCTTATATGGAATATAGTTAAATTCCAATTTCCCAGAACAAGATGGTGACTATGCCTTGGGAGATTTCCTAGAAATATGCCTGGGACCCAGACTTTACATCCACAAAATGGTGAGGACTGAGAAAAAATCGAGGAGGATTCTGGGTTGGGTACAACACAATGCGATACATGATTTCTGTACTTTTCTCTAGAGCTAGTCATCATTATTTTCTTCACACAAAAAGTTACATTTTTGACCTTTGTCCTTTTTCGTTGAAGAGGGTACCCACTAAGAGGGTTAGGGTTGTTCTGGAGACCCCAAAATACCAACATGCCAGGTCCTGCCAAATGAATTCGACTCGAGTCTTTTCAGCCAAAGAAAAGTAAAATTTATTAGAAGTTCACTTGCATTAGACACAGAGTAAGTCTGTGCTGAGTCATTCTATGGTGCTCTCACTATTCTGTGGCATTCTATGGCCCTCTCACTGTTCCATAGCATTCTATGGAGCTCTCATAAACATGAAGACCAAGGGGTCTTATATAAAGAAGGTTGTGGGAGGAATCTAGGGGTTGTCTAGAGGAGGAGTTTAGGGAGGGTCTTCAGGAGAAGCTAATGAGATCAATAAGTGATTAAAGGTGGGAAGTAGCTGGAGACTACCTGGAGACTACAGACAATTGTGGGCTAGGCCAGTTCAAGGGTGGATTGATATTTTGATAGGTGGGAAGTTTAGTAACAGAGGGTGGGAAGTCTAGTAACAGAGGGTGGGAAATCTAGTAAGAGAGGCTTGGGCTTAGCCACAATGTAAGGCTTATTGCCTCATGGAAATGCCTCATCAAATGGGATGATTTAATCAAGAGTTCATTTAATCAAGAGCCTGTAGGTCAAGGACTGGAGGAGAGCTCGAGGGGACTCCCAGTGCCCATACCTTGCCTTCTTTATTCTCTATGAGTTTAGTACATCTCCCCATGCTTTTCTGTTACTAGAGTCAAATAGGCAGCAACCATTTTAGGAGTCTACTACTCTATGCCAAGTACTGAACTAAGCCCTAGAGATACAAAGAAATGGAAACTACTTGAACCCCACCTTCAATGAATTAACATTGGAATGTGGTAGGCAACAAGCAATCAAGTATGTGCATACATATTATTCACCGTGTAATCCTATCACAAAACTAGCCATTTGTAATAACCAGAGAGGCTTTTTGGCAATCCAATGCTTCATATTTTTGCTCCTGGTGTTTCATTTGTCTGGAACGATCCCAACCCTCCTTGTCTTTTGTCTTTTTTACCCCTTCCAGTCCAATTCTAAATAATTTATGTTCAAGGCTTGAATTAAAAAAAGAACAAAACAAAAATATCACTTTCACTTAAGATCCCTCTGATTAACATAGATCACTTCTAGCACTGCATATTGCTACTCATTGTCTGTGTCATTCAATCATCTAACAATTCATTTAAGAAAAGAAGTCTCAACTACATGTCCTGTATTGTTGTTTATTTGCGTTGTAAATCTTGTATCTTGTTAGAGTGTAAAGTGATTGAAAACAAGGACCTTATCATGTACTTCTTAACTTTCTTCTATAGGAGACAATTAATAAAGAGTAAAAACTGGGGGTTACATATACTTACGGCCATCTAGTGACAAGTACTTGAAAAGGAAATGGCAAACCAGTCCTATATCTTTGCCAAGAAAACCCCAAATGGGGTTATAACTGAAGCCGGTTATCAAAGTAATAAAGAATGCAAAAGGGTAAGTGGGGTGTAGAGAATCTACCCCTGTATGTTCCAGTTTAGTTACACCCCATTTATTCATTAAGAAGCACTATTGCATGTAACAGGACAATAAAAGAAAGAACACTCATTGGTCTCATAAAGTCTGCATGTCTGTCTCAAAGCAGGAAACCAAGAGCTCTGGAAACCTTCATCTAGTGACTGGTCCTACTGGATACCTGTATTAAACATCAGTTGATAAATGGATTGCATTTTCTTCATTCTTTTGCCTGGAATATTCAGGGTAGGAGTTAAGAGTGGGATGCAAAACACACCAATTTGTTACTTGCCTAAAACTCCTATTTTTAAAGTAGTTTGAATATTTTCTGGGGGGTGGTCTTTGTCCAAGAAGAATTTAGAGACATGGGATCATGCATCCTTTTCTTAAATATAAAAAAGTAAAATAGAATTAACAACATATTTTTGTTCCCATGTATGTCATTATGAATAGGTTGTAGGGCTAGGGTAAAAGAAATTTAATAAGTCAAGAGATAATCAGTGTCCCTGGTATGGGCGTATCACAAGACAATTCTAATGGAATGTAATTATTTTGTTTAGACTACTGTCAGCCCAGTTATCCACATAGTTAACCTAGATCATTAATTTTCTGAGAAGTATAAGTCTTCAGCAATTCCATTCTGAAAATATAACTATCAAAGTGACTTTGGAATTTGCCAGTTTATGGGATTTCCTGGAGAAGACTGCCAGGTCAGTGTCTTGTTAGTGACATCTTGTGGTTAACAATAAAGAGCAATAATACCACAACTACATAGATTCACATGCCCATACATTTTCTAGCTTTACAAATATTTTGCTCCTAATACCCTTTCAAAAATGAATCAATAAATATTAAAAGTATACACAATTTTCCTAGGATTTTTGATCACTGGTTTTTGGATCATAAAATTTACATGCTACCTTTCTGGGCTCACGTAGGGGGAAGGAGGTAAAAGGGACCATTATTTTGCCAGAGGGAAGGATTTTTTTTTATTTTTTTTTTTTAAGCAATCGGGGTTAAGTAACTTGCTCAAGGTTACACGGCCAGGTGTTTGTGGGTGGGTGCTAAGTGTCTGAGCCCAGGATTCGATCTCCAGGTCTTCTTAACACTGGAGCCGGTGCTCTTACTCGCTGTGTTACCTGGCCGCCCTTGAGGGAAGGATTTTTAATAGGGTATTAATTTAGAGAACAGAGGTAGGAATAATGATGCAAAGTTAAAGAATCAATAAAATTTAGAATCCATGTCTTTAACCAAAACTTTCTCTTTATCTTCTTTTATTTAAAAAATAATATTTATTTTTAATTTTCTTTATATATTTCTTTTGAATTCCAAATTCTATCACTCCCTCACTCCCCTCTCCCACACTTTGAGAAAGTAAGGAAGGTGATATCAACTATATATGTGAACTTATTCCAAATTTATTTCAATATTAGCCATTCTTGGGGAAAAAAAGCTAGAAAAATAAAGTGCATAAATTTGTATTCCAATTTGCACTTAGAATATATCCATTTCTTCTGTAGAGGAAGATAGCATTTTTTTTCTTCATAAGTTTTTTGGAATTGTCTTGAACCATTGTATGAATCAGAAAACCTAAGTCATTCACAGTTGATTACTGAATAGTATTGCTGTTACTGTGAACAATTTTTTCCTGGTTCTGCCAATTTAACTTTCCTTCGGTTCATATAAGTCTTCCCATGTTTTTGTGAAACATTTTGCTCATTATTTCTTAAGCACATATTGTTCCATCATAATAACATACCATAACTTATTCAGCCATTCCCCAGTTATTGGGCAAACCTTCAATTTCTGATTCTTTACCACCAGAAAAAAGAGCGGCTATACATATTGTTGTACATATAGGACCTTTGACATTTCCTTTGATCACTTTGGGAATACTAGAAGTAGTATTGCTAGGTCAAAAGTTCTATGCACAGCTGTATTATCTTTTGGGCACAGACACAAATTGCTCTCTAGAATTATTGGATAATATCACAAAAATAGAAACAGTGAATTAATGATCCAATTTTTTTCACATCTCCTCTAGCATTTCTCATTTTTCATTTCTGTCAGACTAACCAATCTGATAATGGTACCTCAAAATGTTTTAATTCACATTTCTCTAATTAATAGGGATGTTAGAATTTTTTTCATATGACTATAAAACTTTGATTTATTCTGAATACTTCCTATTCATATTCTTTGACCATTTATCACTTGGGGAGTGACTTGTAGTCTTATAATTTTTCCTCTCAACATAAATGAGAAATTAGTTCTTTATCAGAGAAACTTACTGTATTTTCCCCCAGTTTCCTTCTAATATTGTCTGCATAGGTTTTGTTGTGGTAAATCTATTTTAAATTCCATGTAATCAAAATTATCCACTTTCCTCTCAGTAAATGGAGTTAGAGGAAGACCAAGGAATTGTACAGTATCTCTGTACACATTTTAAACCATTCCCCAAATAATGTTTGTCTGAAAGGTAGAGAAGTTTTCTTTTTTGTCCCTGTATCCTTAGGGGTTAGGACAGTACCTAACAAATAGCTTTTGATCAACAGAGGTCAGTTAAATTTAATGGCAAAAAGGGCTTTGCATTAATAAGAGACTGAACCCCTGAGGATCCTTCAAACCAAGATTTTGTGGTGATGATATGACATTGTAACTTTATTGTTGTGTTTTCTTCTTATTCTTTTAAAATATAACTCAGTACAAGCCAAAATTCTGCAAATATTCACATTTTGTTAATGGTATGCTTAACTAATTGTTTAACTATTTGAAATGAGATGTTCTTTTCTCTTTCCAGATCTTGTCAGCTGAGATAGTACCTTTCAGATTTGGATCTATATGGCCCTAAAACCCAAAGCCAACTAAATACTTATTTTTGAAGCCAAATAACTCAGTGTCAAGATTATGTTATATTATTTAATAGATAAGAAGTTAAACCTGGATCACCAATAGAATCATTCCCAATCTCATTCCTCCAAATGATTAATTTCATGAGAATAAAGGGAAAAAATGACAGATATCAGAATTAGAATCATTCAGCTGGTATAGTCCATTCTGGTTTTAAGTATTAGTGTGTACTTTAGGTATGTCTGTTATCTCATTTGAACTTTACAGTAAACCTGTTGGGTCAATGCTATTGTTTTCATTTACAGGTGGGGAAACTGAGGCTGAAAGAGCTTAAATGATCTCACTCTCTCTTCTCTTTGATAATCATGGAGCACTGAAGAAACAAGTGCTTAAAAATAATTGTTCAACATTTACATGCTACACATACAATTCTGTTTTAACTGAATTACCTTCCAAACTTCCTTTCTGGAAAGATCCATCTTTCCTCAGGTTTCTCAGATTTGCACTTTTGAAGTCAGCAGTGATTCTTGACTTTCTCTCACTTTTCATGTCCAATCAGCATTGAACCTTTTAGATTCTCTCTCTGTAACATTCTTTGTATATGTGGGCTTCTCTCCATTCACTCAGACTTTACTCTTAGTTCAGGTTCTCATTCTCTCTTGTCTGGAGGAAGAAAGAAAGAAAGAAAGAAAGAAAGAAAGAAAGAAAGAAAGAAAGAAAGAAAGAAAGAAAGAAAGAAAGAAAGAAAGAAAGAAAGAAAGAAAGAAAGAAAGAAAGAAAGAAAGAAAG
>NW_027185804.1:39823942-39854461 GCF_028583685.1 Petaurus breviceps papuanus
AAGAAAGAAAGAAAGAAAGAAAGAAAGAAAGAAAGAAAGAAAGAAAGGAAGGAAGGAAGGAAGGAAGGAAGGAAGGAAGGAAGGAAGGAAGGAAGGAAGGAAGGAAGGGAAAAGGAAAAAAGGATAATTATGAAATTGGTCTCCTTGCTATCTGTATGGTATTTTTATAATTAATCCTCAACAATCTGACAAAATTATATTTCCTAAATCACAATTACAATATTACCTCAACTCTGCTGAAATATAGTGTCTCCCACTGCCTTCTTCTAGCCACTGCAGACTGCCTTCTTTAAAACACAAATTCCAAGAGTGGCTAGGTGGCACAGTGAATAGAGCCCTGGACCTGGAGTCAAGAGGTCCTGAATTCAAATCCAGCCTCAGACACTTAATACAAAAACTAGCCGTGTGACCAAGGGTGAGTCAATTAACCCCAATTGCTATCCAAAAAGCAATAAATAAATAAAATAAAACACAAATTCCTGGGGGGTGGAGCCAAGATGACAGGCTAGAAGCAGAAAAACTCTGTGAGCTCTCCCCATAACCACCTCAAAAGTCAAGTAATTGAGTGGCAACATAAGTAAGCAATCAAACATAGTAATCCAACTTTAGATTTTTTCTGGGGAACAAAAATTATAAAAGCATGTAACAGGAGGAAGACAACGAAGTCAGAAATCGTGCACCAAAAGTTTACAAGAAAAATATAGATTGGTTAAAGGCCATAGAAGAGCTCAAGAAGGATTTTGAAAATCAAGTAAGAGAAGTGGAAGAAAAATTGGGAAGAGAAATGAGAATGACGCAAGACAATCTTGAAAAGAGAGTCAGTAACTTGGCTGAAGAAAATAACACCTTAACAAAGATTGACTCAAATGGAAAAGGAGGCCAAAAAAGCCAACGAGGAGAAGAATGCCTTAAAAAGCCAAATTTGCCAGATGGAAAATGAATCTCCAAAGTTTCCTGAATAGAATCATTCCTTCAGAATTAGATTGGAGCAAATGGAAGCTTATTACTTTGTGAGAAATCAAGATGATATTAAACAGATCCAAAAAAATTAAAAAATGGAAGTCAATGTGAAATATCTCATTGGAAAAACCACTGACTTGGAAAATAGATCCAGGAAAGACAATTAAAAAAATATTGGACTACTTGAAAATCATGATCAAAAAAAGAACCTAGAAATCATCCTTCAAGAAATTTTCAAGGAAAATTGTCCTGATATTTTATAACCAGAGGGCAAAATGAGGTTGAAAGAATCCGTGAATCACCACTTGGAAAAGATCCCCAAAAGTAAACACCTGGGAATATTATAGCAAGGTTCCAGAATTCGTAGATCAAGGAGAAAATATTCCATGCAGCCAAGAAGCAAGAATTTTAATATTGTGGAAACACACTCAAGATAACACAGCATCTAGCAGCTTCTACACTGAGGGATTGAAGGGCTTGGAATATGATATTCTGGAAGTCAAAGACTGGGTTTAAAACCAAGAATCACCTACCCAGAAAAAATGAGCATCATGTTTCAGGGGAAAATATGGTCATTGAATGAAATAGAGTACTTTCAACATTCTTGATGAAAAAATCACAGTTGAATATTAAAACTGACATTCAGATACAAGAAGCAAGAGAAGAATGAGAAGGTAAACAGGGAAAAGAAACCATAAGGAACTTAACAAACTTGAACTATTTATATTCCTACATGGAAAAACTATAATTCTAATTTATGAACCTTTCTCAGTATGAGAATAGTTGAAGGTAATATAAACATGTGTATATATACATACATAAATATATACATACATACATATGTCTATGTAGGAGGATATAGGAGTGTATGAATACATATGTGAGTGTGTGTATATATATGTATATGTATGTGTGTGTGTGTGTGTATGTATAAAAAGACAGAAGGAACAGGACCTCTATTCCACTGAATGACCATATTTTCCCCTGAAACATGATACTCAGTTTTGCTGGGTAGGTGACTCTTGGTTTTAATCCCAGCTCCCTTGACCTCTGGAATATCACATTCCAGGCCCTTCTATCCCTCAGTGTAGAAGGTGCCAGATCCTGGGTTATCCTGATTGTGTTTCCACAATATTCAAATTGTTTCTTCCTGGCTGCTTGTAATATTCTCTCCTTAATCTGGGAATTCCGGAACCTGGCTATAATATTCCTAGGAGTTTTCTTTTTGGGATCTTTTTCAGGAGGTGATCGGTGGATTCTTTCAACCTCTATTTTGCCCTCTTGTTCTAAAACATCAGGGCAGTTTTCTTTGAGAACTTCCTGGAGGATGCTTTCCAGGCTCTTACTTTGGTCATGGCTCTCAGGCAGTCCAATAATTTTTAAATTATCTCTCCTGGATCTATTTTCCTGGTCAGTGGTTTTTCCCATGAGATATTTCACATTGCCTTCTATTATTTCATTTGTTTAGATCTGTTTAACAGCATCTTGATTTCTCATAGTCATTAGCTTCCATTTGCTCCAATCTAATTCTGAAGCAATGATTCTCCTCATTGAGTTTTTGAGATTCTTTTTCCATCAGGCAAATTCGACTTTTTAAGGCATTCTTCTCCTCATTGCGTTTTGAGCCTCCTTTGCCATTTGAGTCAGTCTGTTTTTTAAGATATTATTTTCCTCAGTCAGGCTGTTGACTCTCATTTCATAATTTTCTTGCATTGTTCTCATTTCTCTTCCCAATTTTTCCTCCACTTCTCTTATTTGGTTTTCAAAATCTTTCTTAAGGTCCACTATGGCCTGTAACCAGCTTGTATTTCCCTTTGAAGCTTTTGTCGCAGGAGTTCTGACTTCACTGTTTTCCTCCTGTTCCATGCTTTGCTCATTTTTGTCCCAAAAATAGGAGTGTATTGTTGGAATCTTCTGTCTGCTTTGTTTCCTTTGCCTACCCATTTTGCCACTCAATTACTTGACTTTTGGGCTTTTTGACACAGTAGTACTCTACCACCAGACAGGGGAGCTTTCCTCCCAAATGCTGGGGTTTTCTCAGCTGCCAGAGGTATTATATGGGTGCCCTCTCTGAGGTCTCCACATGCTCTGGAAAGCTGGACACACACCCCAGAACCTCCACCCTAGACTGCAATCCAATTTTACCAAGCAGGTAAAAGCAAGAGCAATTACCCCTCAGACTGGTGCTTGGTCCCCCTACACTCTGCAGGCCAGGAGCTGAAGCCTCCACATGGTTCTGGCTGGCTGTGCCGGAGTCTCAGAGGTTTCTCGCCCCAGGGGTAGAAGCCACGCACTCCCACTTACTGGGTCCCAAAGTCCAGACTGCACTGAACTCTCACTTTGTCCTTTGTGTCTATGTGTTGATAAATCTGGAAATGGCCACAGCCACTGCTGATCTAGAGTCCCTCTGGCAGGTGGCTGGTCAGGCCCACCCTGGGGCTAAAGCCTCAGTGTGGTTCTGGGCTAGGCTCCCAGAGCGCTGTGCTGGCCTATTCCTGCTGGCCTGCCGGGCTGTCCTCAGTGGGTGGTTAGCTTCTCTGTATCATTTTGTGGGTTCTGCAGCTCCAAAGTTTGTTTAGAGTCCCCTTTTTACATGGATTGGGGAGGGTGGAAGCCGGAGCTGCTAGAAGGTTGTGCTTCTACTCCACCATCTTGGCTCCGCCCCTCGGCTTCTATAATCTTTCAGATTTCACTACTACCATACCTACACAAACACACACATGCACACACACACACCATATATATATATATATATATATATATATATATATATATACACACACACACACACACACACACACATTAATTTTGTGTGTGCTTACTACTCATTAAGTTTATATTCATTGTGTTTATATGTTTTATACTCATTGTACTTAGAGGTTTTGATGACAGATGTCTATTGGGGTTGATTACAAAAGGTCCATTTTTTAGCTCCATTGCAGCCAAACTAGTATATGTGTGATTGCCAGAAAAGAGCATTCTTTGATCTGTCTTTGTGTATTTATCCTGGAAGTCCCTCCTTCCCTGTCTCTGCACCTAAACAGCTTTTTCCTAATCACCGCCACTCCCACCCCTAATTTTGGAATGCCTTCTTCCCTTCTCAAAATCATTTGTATTGATATGCCATTTAGGACATTATATATATATATATTTTTTTTTTCTCCAAAAATGCAGAATGTAAAACGTGTCCTGCAGGACTTTTAACTTTTTCCACTTGCAGCCCTTTTTCAGTTTCAGCTGCTGTTCACTGGTCTTGCATTGCCTGAGGGCATGAATAGCGGGCAAAGTATGTATGTTTTCTGTTCAGAAACAAGGCTGCAGTGATTATGTGAAATGCAACATGGGCAAGTGGACAAGAGCTGCCATTTTTTTGATTCCTATAGTCAACAACAATCACAATCCTTGCACTTGGTAGAAGCTTGTTTGATGAACTGAATCTTATCAACCATGCTACTTATTTCTCTTTGCGTTACTCCCCCACCCCACCCCAAGAATATGCAATATATTTGAGTCCAGAGATTTTTTTTTTTACTTACTATCTCCTGATTCAATAATATTATCTTGCCCACAATAGGTGCTGTGGTAAGTTTAATTGAACTTTTTAAGTTGTCTTGTTTAATCTATTACAAAACAATGAATTTTGAAGAAACAATTTAAGTGGAAATGAAGTCTTAAAAAATGAAAATAAAGACACAATAAACATTTAACTTTTTGACCAAGAGGTCTAATGGACCCTTTCTGAGAGGATTTTGAGGAATGTGTTTAGGTTTTCCTATAGTTTTCATTCTTAATGCTCTAGGTTGACCATGGCTGAATAGAAGAGGGGAAAAAAAATATTAGTCCCCAGAGTCAGAAAACCTGTGTTCTAAATCTTCCTCCAATGCTTATTATTTTTTTGTGATAATGGTTGTTGTCCTTCATTTAATTTTTTTTTGCTTTTTGGAGGGCAATTGGGGTTAAGTGACTTGTCCAAGGTCACACGGCTAGTTTTTGTGTTAAGTGTCTGAGGCTGGATTTGAACTCAGCTCCTCCTGACTCCAGAGCCAGTGCTCTATTCACTGTGCAACCTAGCCACCCCACTTAATTCTTGAAGATGACAAAAATGATATCACTATTCAAGATTCAATTTCTGTGTGTCCAACTGTGACTGATCAGATCAATATGAGCTTGGAATGTTACAAATAATCTATTTGAACATTTGGATTCTCCAAATTTATGCATCTTGCTTTTCTTTTGAGTAATTTGATTTCTGCTTTGCTTATAGACCACAGTGCCTTCTCTGATGTAGGCACATCATGTTGAGTAGTCTCCCATGTCACACAAACAACTCAAAAGTTCTTAAGAGAGACCTCATGTTGCTTCTTCCAACCACCATGGAAAAATTTTCTCTGTGCATGTTTTCCATAAAATAATCTTATTGGCAAGTATACATTATGCATTTGACTTGGCCAGTTTATGAGGGCTGCACTATCTGCAGTACAGTTTGAAAACTTGGCAGTTTAGTTTAAGAAAGGAATTCAATGTCTGGTATTTCATCTGGCATGGTGATCTTAAGAATCTTCTTAAGATAATTCAACTGGAAATGATTCAGTCTAGCATATTGATATTTGACATATCATGTAATTTCTCTGTGCCACTTTCCTCAGTCTTAAAGCAGAAGTCGATATTAGGACTCTGTTCATGTTCTTTCCATCTGTACTTCTATGACCTTAAAGAGGAAATCCATACACAAATATACACATATATTGATAATCATTAAAAAATCATATTTTAATCAAAGTCTGAATTAATCAAACAAACTGCTTCAGGTGATTTTAAAATGTGTTAGCAACCTCAAAGACGAGATTTCCCTTATCTTGGGACTTACACTACATGAGAGCAAAAAAGACATCCTGAGAACATAAAATGCAAATAACCTCTGCTCTGGGCCTTGTCAATTTGCATTTACAACCAAGGAAGTCTGTTTCACATATAGATGGTAAGAAATAGAAGTCATAAAGTTTTGTGACATGGTCATCCTGAATTGGGATGGCTCTAAAAATGTATAAAAAGTCTTATGATTTCTCTGTTGGTCAGTCAGGCCTTTTGTCCTGCACTCCTTGAGCAAGTACTACTAGCCTTAAGGGAAAAAGGAATAAGGACTAAATAATGTAATTTTTATAATACTATTTGTTTGTTTCCTTTAACCAAACTTTTACTAAAGGTAGACAGCAAATATGTATGTGGCATGTATGTGGGTGTGTAGCTGTGTTGTGTGTTTATGTGAAAGTGTGTACATATTGTCAACCTAAAGGTTTGCTTAAAAGAAGCAAAGAGATTTGATGATTATAAATTCATATTGTTTATTCCCTTAAAGCTAGCAGATTCATGACTGCACAGAGCCAAAACATAAGTTCTAACTGTCTGATAAAAAAAAAGAATGACAAGTTTTGTTTTTTTATATGTTTTAGGAGAATTCGAGCTCAGCATGTCTATGACGCTCAAATTTATGATCTCCATATATGTTTAACTATAGCATGAGAAAAGGAATTTTCTTAATTGAAGCGGTGGTAAATACAATAAAATAAGAGAGCTGATAGAGTATCAATTGTTATTATGATCCAGGATATCTGTGTTTTCTTTATTATGAACATGACATAGCATAGTATATGTTTATGAAACATTAAAATAAGAAAAAGTTCTTCCATTATTCATAGTAGTGTCTGCTTAAGGGCCCCTGTCCTTGGTGGTCAATAACAGGAGAATGCTCTGGTCAGCTCCCTCTGGCTTTGCTGACACAGGAGGCATACTCTTTGTTTACTCAGATTCTGTTAGACTGTAGGTGCTTCTTCTGGCTCATTAGTTAAGACTCTGGCCTTTATTAAGGTTCAAAATGATATTAAATCATTCTCAATAAATATATAGATACATATATATCTATGTTCTATTAAAAATTTTCCATAAATTTCATTTGTCAAAAATATAAAAAGAAACAGATATAATTATTTTCATTTCATAAGAGTGGCATTTAAAGATTTGGACTTGGAGCATTGTATACAAATACATGCATGCACATACATGTTTTGTGTTTATGCATATATGTGTATACATGTGTGTATATGTGTGTGTTTTTTGTGACTATGTTAGGTTTCTGTGATCTAGATAGAAAAAATCTAAATAGGAAAAAGCAAGTCCTGAAAGGAGATCTCCACTCCATCTCAAGACTCACATACATTATAACTTACTCCAATACACAAAGATAAAGAAAAACAGTATGAAGGTTTTTTGATCGGACTGAAATCATACTTAAAAGGTAAATTCAAAAGGCATTTCTCAAAGACTGCTTTAAATTTAAATATGCTATTTTGACAAATCATCTTATTAGGCGATTATTTTTTGCCCAAAACCCTAGGAGATTTTGAGAAGTGATACCATAGGTCCACAAGCTCCAAGGGAATCCAGTCCAAACAGTAAACAAAGAAACCTGATTGTTTTCACCAAGAGGACCATGTAGAGTGCTCACTAGAGGACAGACTAGGACATTTCATACTCAAAAGGGCCAGTAACATTACTTTTCTCTCTGCGATAGATAAAGGAATTGAGAAAAGACTTTCAAAGCCTGCTTAGCTAAAAAACTGGCCTTTCATACTTGACTCCAGCAGATATCTAACATCATAAGCTATAAGGAATGAGATTTAAAATAGGTCTTCCAGGGTCCAATGGATGTGTGAAAACATCACTTATCCTTGAGGGCTAAACATATTTATCTTCCTCATAGTTCATGTTTCAAGCTACATGCAAATAGAACATAGGACATGACCAATGTCCTCTCATAAAAGACTTGGAACTTCTATTGTTTTTCAATTAAGTAGGATTTGAAGTTCATATTTTAACTGCTTAGAGATAACCTCACAGTTTCTCATAGCAGGGTACAGACTTTATCAAATCTCACCAAAATCAAAAGTGTTAGTACACTGGTCAACAGATCTCTGATGAATCAATTGCCAAAAGACCACTTTGTCTGCAACAGCTCACAGACTGTCTTCAAAGGTTTGCAGTCTGCACTAGTGAAAGAAGTGTGCGTTTTGGTCAAGTCACAGATTCTTGAAGTAAGTATTGGAATTGGATTCCCCTTGGAGCCTAGACCATGTCAAATCCTTATTTGTTATTCATGTTACAAGAATGGATTAGGAATGGAAGAGGTTCTTAAGTGAGTGATTTAATAGCAATTCAACACAGCATTCTTTTTTTTTTTTACTTTCACCTTTTGCAAAGATGCAATTATACTATCATAGCACTTATGGAAGCAATGATTTAATGGTAAATAGACTATTTCTTTGCAATTCTTTAACTGTGCATAGAGGAAATGTTACACATTGGATTTTGAGTCAGAATGTCTTGCTTCTGATTTTGTTTTCTTTTGCTGTGTGTCTAGAGACAAGTTACTAAACCTCTCTGAGTTCCAGGGTTCTCATCTGTAAAATAAGGCTCATAGTACATCTCTCACAGGCTTATTGTCATTCTAAAATTAGATAATGTGTGATTTTTTTCAAATTTAAACAAATTTACACAAACGATTGTAATTTTATGACATGCTTTATGAAATTTGACAGAGCAAATAGTCACAATAACATCATGTATCTTGATATTATTTTATCCACAGAAGGAAAGCAAGACAAAGGTATTAATAATGTAAATGGATAATTGCATCAAAATAAGGACTAAAGAGACCCCTGTCAATTAAGCTTTTGCGGCATATAGACTTGGATTAGGGTCCTTTTTAAGACTATGAGAAAACTGTATTTGCTTGAGAATCTACATGGTTTAAAGATTTTTCTGATGAAACATATGAATTTTATGTTTCTAGATCAAAAAAATACAACCACAGGAATGTCAGGGAAGATAGGTGGATAGGGAAGACCCTGTGTTCTAGGAGTTTGCAGGATTATGAAAATACTAAATTGCTTAAAAAAAACAAAAACTCGGAAACCCTGGGTGCTAATCTTTTTGTTCCAACATTAAGAACTTTGGAGAAATCATGGAAGTTACTTCATCTGCCCACACCTCTTTCATGTGTTAAATGAGTACTGTGAATAGTTTGGATGGTTCAGTCACTTTTGTGCTGATTCTATGAATAATTTAAATGACTCTGGCATCAGAATAATGAATAAACTCCTGGATTTTGCTAGGACCACTTGTCAATTTTAGCCCTTGCCCTGTAGGTGAGGTCATTATTTTCTCATTTAAAAAAAAATGTGCCTAATTTTACCTGGGTATACTCACAGACTTAGGTTTGGATAGAAAAACAAACAAACTAGGAAAGCATAAAAGGTGTAATAATAGAAAACAATCTGAACATGGTATCAACAGATACCTGGGTTATAATATCTCCTTTGATACCTAAAAGCTCTATGTTGATAGGCAGGTAAGTTAAACACTCTTTTATTGTCTCCTCATGTATATAATGGGATAATAATTTACTACTTGTTTTTTCAGTTATGAGGATCAAATGATATATAGATCTGTGTTATGTCAAATAATAATAACAGCAATATTTTATTTATGGTTATTATGATTAGAGATTTGTGTAGGGAACAATATTTGCACGTTACAAGTTATCAAATTGGAGATTGACAAAATTCACTACAATAGGTTCGAGAGTTATTATTATTACCATTTCATAGATGAAAAGAGAAAAAGTGAGAAATACCTGGCATTTTGCCAGAAGGGTACATTCTAAAGTTCTACAGAAGGGAAGAAAAAAAAAAAGCACAGAGAAAGCACAGTTACTATTTTAAAATGTTCCTTAACTCTTTAATTCTTTAGATTGTTTTAAAATCTATAATTCAAATACATAGTACATGTGATAATTTGATGAAACGTATCAAAATTCATGACCTGTACGTGATATTCAGGTAAAGGTTTAAAGAGTAGTGGTCAGCATTTACATAGTGCTCCAAAAGTTGGATTAGGAAAAAAGATTTAGGTAGATCAGTGAAAACTTTCCTACACTTGAAGTAAATACTTTAAGAGACTCATCATAGAAAAGCTGATTAAGTGCAAATTTTAGAAGGCACAGAGCAAATAATTGTGTCTTCCAATATGATCTATCCAGTAACTAATGGGGAAATGAGTTCATTAGCTTCTCAGAGAAATCAGAATAGAGGGCAAAATTGACATTTCTGCTTTGGAGATCACAACAACAAAGCAATAGTTATTTTTTTTTCTCCTACACCTATTTTCTCTCACAAACAACCTCCAAACCCACTTCCTATGGATCTCGATCTCTTCACCTAAAAAGTAACCCTAAATCACTCAGACTAAAGATGAAACATGTGAGGAGGTTTTGCAGTAAACATCCTCCTGTAACATATTAGTGATGGGTGAGAGTTAGATCACTATAGGTTTTTTCCTTTGGAAAATTAGATCAGATTAGGTAGGCAAGACTTGGACCAAATATTGAAGTAAGTTTTTTTTTTTTTTTGCTCAGATGCCTTCCATTTTTACTTTCTAACCCCTTCTTTCCTTCTTTCAATGTTCCTAATCCTCTATTACCTGGCTGGACAGCATTGTCACATAACTGTCAGGCTTCTCCGATATCTCTTAGGTCCCACATACCTACCCTCCACAGAAATGATCCAAGCTCTAAATCACCTTTTTGGCAACTGAAATTATAAAGATTTCCAAATGATATTTGTCTTTAAAACTCTACACACATGCAACTGTCCAATATATCTTCATTTAATGCAATTCCTGGGTGACAGATCACATTGCACTTCTCCTTCCTCAATATTCTATCTAATATCTATGTATTTATATGCTGATGTATTCATATAAAATATGGATATAACAGGGAAAAATAACATAGGTATACATTCTCTTTTATCCCCCCATTATTTTAGTAAATGCTAGCAGAGGTGTGCATATGCTTACCAGAAATGTTAAAGAAAAAATATATTTTTTTCCTTTTTGGAGAGCAACTGGGGTTGAGTGACTTGCCCAAGGTCACATGGCTAGTTTTGGGGTTAAGTGTCTGAGGCCATATTTGAACTCAGGTCCTCCTGATTCCAGGGCTGGTGGTCTGAAAAATTTTTAAATTCTCTCTCTCTCTCTCTCTCTCTCTCTCTCTCTCTCTCTCTCTTTCTCTCTCTCTCTCTCTCTCTCTCTCTCTCTCCCCTTTCTCTTTTCTCTCCTTTCTGTCTCTAGGTACTCTGTGATCACCAAGCCACCTAATTATGCATAACCAAAGCCAAGTAACTGAATTCATCCTCTTGGGACTTTCACAGAATCCAGATACTCAGAAAATAATATTTGTAATTTTTCTGTTTTTCTACATCACAGGTCTGGGGGCTAATTTATTTATTGTTGTGACCATTATTTGTACTCCCACCCTTCTGGGTTCACCCATGTACTTCTTCCTAGCTTTTCTTTCCTTATTGGATGCCAGCTTCTCATCTGCCTTTGCTCCAAAATTTATAGTGGATTCCCTCTATGAGAGGAAAACTATTTCATTCAAAGGGTGTATGACACAGCTTTTTGCTGAGCATTTCTTTGGAGGTGTTGAGGTGATCATCCTTGCAGCCATGGCCTATGACCGCTATGTAGCCATCTGCAAGCCTCTGCACTATGTTACCATCATGAGTCGACGCCTGTGTTGGCTCCTGGTGGGGGTGGCATGGCTCGGAGGCTTTCTTCATTCCACCATCCAAATGGTATTCATTATCCCATTACCGTTCTGTGGCCCCAATGTGATAGACCACTTCTTGTGTGACTTGTATCCTTTGCTAAAACTAGCCTGCTCTGACACTCATGTCCATGGTCTTATCGTTGTGGCCAACAGTGGGTTGATATGTATTATAATTTTTTTTGTTTTGCTTGTTTCTTATGGAGTCATCCTGTATTCTCTGAGGACATACGGCACAGAGGCACGACGCAAAGCCCTCTCTACTTGTGCCTCCCACATCACAGTTATTGTCATGTTTTTTGTCCCATGCATATTCATATATGTACGGCCTCCTTCTACTCTATCTTTGGACAAAAATGTAGCAATATTTTATACCATCATGACTCCCACTTTAAATCCTTTGATCTACACTTTTAGAAACACAGAAGTGAAGAGTGCTATGAGGAGGTTTTGGAATGGAACAACAATTTCTGTTGAAAAATAGTTTGAAATAAGCAATATTGTTTTTTCTGTAATTAAAGGAGGCAGGATTTTTCCCAAATAATCTAAAACATAATGTTCCATATAAAACACATGTTAATAAAATGGAGAGTAATGAATCAGTGAAAGTTACATTAATCAATCAGATTTAGGTGTAAGGGATCTTAGAAAATATAACACACAAGGGTGAGTTATTAAAAAAAATAAATGCTAGGAACACAGAATAATCAATGTCATGACTGGAAAGGAAGTTTCTAATACAAAACACAGATTTTCAGAGTGGCAACTAATAATCAACATTTTCCAAGGGAAGAATTGAATTTTCAAATCTAACAGAGAAACAAACAGTATTTTCTATAAGGATACATTTTGTTTCAAAGTTCTTCCAAGTGGAATGGGCAGATTGGGAATAGAGGGATATCTTTACAAGTATGAGTTAGAACAGATTGGCCTCCAGGTTGCTTCTAATTCTGACATTCCCTGATTTTGTGATAGCCGAGACAAATGGATTTTAAAGAAGAGGAAATTGAGACCCATAATATTGATGTAACTTTCAAAGGTCACATGATAATATTAGAAGTGAGGTCATTCTAGAACCAATACTTCACACTCCTGGTGCATGCCTCCTTTAAATCTTTAAAAGCCATTTGGACAGTATGGGAGTATTTCCTTGCAAGGTGATAGAAGAGAAAGATTCCTATCCTAAGTCTCTGTCTGTCTCCACTGTTCATATTAGGAGGCTAAAAAAGCAGAATGTTAGACACAAAACCCTGCAAATAAGACTATGTAAATTGTAAAGAGAGTGTGGGGTCTTGAAATATAATGAATTGATAGAGGGTATGGGTATAGACTGGTTCTAATAAAGAGAAATATGAGTGGGTTTATCTTCTAATAAGTTCAAAGAGGTTGATAATTGAGTCTAGGAAGTCATCTCATTCTTGACAAAAAATGTTTATATAAAGAAGAAAAAGGAGAAAATAACAAATTAAAAGTTTGTGCCTTTGAGTCTCCAAAAGTGAGTGCTTTGATAGGTGAGACCTATATGAAGAAGGACTCTATTCCCCACTTTCATCTTCATCTGCCTTCATCATTTCAACAACCAATCATTTCCTCCCTTCAATATTTAAGCACCAAAGTTTAATTGGAAAATGAATTCTAAAGTATTTTATTGAATTAGATAGTATTAAACTGTTTTAATATGCTTGTGACTCCAGTCTCATTGAATGAAATCTACAGTACTAGAATGAGTTAAATGTATGATGATTTAGTTGCTGTCAGTGACCTTTGATGATTTCTAGTAGGCAACAAAGATTTTCTAGGACAAGGATTGGGTAATCGTAACCCCATTGATGAAAAGAAAAAAATAAAGTGATCTAAGATTAGGTCAGTAGGCTTAATGCTGATTGCTAGGAGGAAACACACATACAGACACACACACATGCACACACACCACATAAATATCTTATAAAATACATGGCTTGTAGACATATAAAAGGAAGTCAAGATAAATTTCATATAATCATATCATAATCTAAACAAAAAACACATGCATATACTACATGTACAAAAATATATGTCATGTATATGCATTAATCACCCTATATGAGTATATCTATATTATCTATATATTACATAAACATATATAGATACACACATATATAGCACCTGAGAAAATATCCTTCAAAAAGTACTTAATAAAATAAATATAGTTCCAATATCTCAGAGAACAAGCAGAGAAGAATAAAACAGAAGAAAACAACTCTAGATGAGTATAATTAATGAATGTCAATTCATTACCTTGTGAATTTTAGGCATTACTAAATATACTCAATTTTAAAAGTTAGATAATGGGCATGTATCCAAGAAAACATTAACCAAGTCTGGATTTACAACACGGATGAGAGGATGGTTCAAGGCTAAGTAAATAATAAATGAAATTAATAATATTACAAACCAAAAATATCCTAAACCAAAAATTCATATCAGCAGATGGAGAAAAACAACTCAACATTCATGTATGCTAAAATCCATATGGCACACACATATATATTCATATACATTTACATGTTCACATGACATATGTACTTATTTTTATGTATACATACATATATATATATATGAAATTCCAAAATATTGACCACTGGAAGACTGTTTCCACTCAGAAGAAAACATATGAATGAGCATAAATCTGTTATGCTATCCCATATTGACAAATATGATCACAAATGGCAAGAATCAATATAAATAGGGTTTTGAGATGATTGAGAGGCTGAGATATTGTGGGTGGAACTACAAATTAATACAATCATTTTGGAATTATGCAAAGGTATGAGAGGGCAGAGCCAAGATGGCAGAGTGGAGGAAGAATTATAGCAAAGCACTTCCCACATTCCCCTTCAAACAACTTTAAAATAACAAATCAACTTAAATATTGAATTGGCAGAGTCACAAAAGGTCAGATTTAGGTTTGTTTGTTTTTTCCAGTCCAGAACAATTTAGGAAGTCAAAAGGAGAGATCAGTGACTCTGTGGTAGGGGATAGCCCAGGGCTGAAATAGCAGAAACACTGGCTCTGGACCTTGGAGGCAATGGAAGCAGCACCAACAGCTTTTGGAGCTTTCAATCCAGAGTTGATTAGGGGGTCAGAAAACTAATCAGAAAGAGATTACATGGAACCATAGACATAGACACACACACACACACACACACACATACACCTAAAGAAAACAATAAATCAAACAGTACAACTGTACAAATGGTAAAAAGAGGTACAATATTTAACTGGTGAAAAGACTTCCTTAAAAAGCAGAATTGACAAAATGAAAAAAAAAAGAGAGATGATTAAAAAATGACTTTCAGATAAAAGACTGAAGAGAAGAATAAAGAAATGTAAACATGAAAGAAAAATCATAAAAGATTAAATAAGATTAAGCTGTTTACTATTAAAGGATCCCCTGTAAGTGTCCTTTTGAGTTGTCTTATTTTCTAGGTATACTATGTCCAAAACATATAAGAGACCCTTTTTTGGAGCCCAAGCTGGACTCTTTATATGTCCTTGGAAATAGACAGGCTTCAGTTGATCTGCACTAGGACTGGGAAACTGCTTGTGCAGCTATAGATATGTAGACCATCATATCTTCATAGTCTAACAGTTTTCTCAGGGAGAAAAAAAATGTTGCTTTTGCATCTAAATTATTCATGAATTCTCTTCCCCTGTCACTCCCATTTAGGCAGAGATTTCTATTTTTCTACCTATCTTTGTCTCAATTACATAAATATCCAAGGTTATGTTTAGATTCTGAACTCTTTGGTAAGCTTAGGGTTCATTTCTCTTGTAATAAATCTAGTTTCTCATGTAAGTTTTGGGCAGTTGTGGTTGCCTGCTGATATCACATATCTAAACGGGATGATTACACATGTTCACTTCTAGTAACTTTATTATTATTTGGGCAGTTAGAATGATTCTACAGAGACAGAGCACACAAGAGTCAGTCATTTATGGTGGGGTGTTCTAAAAAAAATGGAAGAGTGAGAAAGAGGGATATATGGGAAATAGAAGGAAGGGAAAAGAAAAATTGGGAAAATTATTTTTAGAAAAGAGACATGCAAAGGAGAGTGTTTAGAGTAGAGGGGGAAATGGTAGGGGTGGGGCAGTAAATGCTCCAACATCACTTTCATCTGAATTGGTCCATAGAGGAGGGGCAGAGCCAAGAGAGTGGAACAGAAGCAGAAACTTTTCTAATCTCCTCCATGAATACTGTCACTAAACTTTAAAAAGTGAATCTGAACCGATTTTAGAGTGACAGAATCCATTGGGAGATGGAGCCTGGCAGATTCCCAGCCCAGGAAAGTGCCCATGTAGGTCTGGGTAGGGGGAGTGCAGAGCACATGGGGGCTGCACCAGCACAGACCTGAGAGTAGACTACAGAGAAGTGAGAAGGAGCCCCAGCCAGCAGACTCACCCACCCCAAGGGCGATTCACAGCCTTTTCATAGCAGGACAGAAGATTGTTTGAGAGTGGGTAAGAGAAAGCACAGAGCCCACAGCAGCAAAAGCAGCTTTTCCTAAGGCTATCAGCCCACAGCCTGGAAGTTTAAAAATCACCTTCCTCTTCTCCTCCTTCTCTCTCTCTTTCTCTCTCTTATTAACTTTTGTCTTTTTCTCATGTCTTTCCACTCCTATATCCTTATTAGGTAGCATGCATTTGTACAGCCAATTGAGTGTGTGCATGTGTGTATGTTTCTTCCTCTAATTCCCTTAACTTCTCTAGGAATGTGGATGCTATACCACTTGGTGAACATATTTTAAGTCATGATATTGCTTCTTTCTCGATTGTGCCTTTTAGCAGGATATAGTTTCCTTCCTTATCTCTTTTAATTAGATCTATTTTTTCTTTTGCTTTATCTGAGATAAGGATTGCTACCCCTGCTTTATTTTACTTAGCTGAAGCCTAATATATTCTATGTTCACACTCAATTGGCTGTACAAGAGAGAGAGAAGGAGGAGAAGAGGAAGAAAGGGAGAGAATAAAATAAAATAGAATTAAAACATAATACAGAGAAATTCACAAGTGAAATTCAAATAGGATGAATTCATCCATAATAGAAAAGTGGAGAGCAGAATGGATGAGAAACCAAAATCAAATAATATATTGTTTAGAAGAAACATATGTGAGTAGATAGATACAAACAGAATTAAAATAAAGGGTTAGAGTAGAATTTATTATGCTTCATATGAAGGAAAAAGCATAAACAAACAATAGTAGGAATCATGATGTCAAAGAAATAAAAAATAAATGATAAGAGATAAGTGGGGAAACTATATCTTGATAAAAGTTATCATAGACAAAAAAACATATGAGCCAAATTGCATAACATCAAAATTCCTAAAGGAAAATTTATGTTATAGGAGGAAATAGAAAGTAAAATGACAGTAGTGAGGGACTTCAACTCTTCTTTCTCTAAACTATGTAAATTTAACCATACAGTAAAAAAGAAAGGAGCTAAGGAGATGAATAGAATACTAGGAAAGTTAGATATGAAATTTCTCTGAAAAAAATTGAATGAGAACAGAAAGAAATATACCTTTCTCCCCCAAGTTTAAATTGTACTTACACAAAAATTAGCCATATATTAGTGCACAAACATGTCACAAATAAATGGAGAAAATTAGAAATGTTAAATATACCATCTTCAGGCTATACTGCAATAAAAACTGTAGTCAAGAAAGGTCCAGAGATGAATAAATTAAAAATTAAATGTCCTAAGCAATATTAAGGATCTAAATAATAGGGACATCTAGGTGGTGCAGTGAACAGAGCACTGGCCCTGGAGTCAGAAGTACTTGAGCTCAAATCCGGCCTCAAGACATAGAACACATACTAGCTGTCTGACCTTGGGCTAGAAACTTAACCGTAATTGCCCTGCCTTCTCCCCTCCAAAAAAAAATTAGAATGCAAATGATATAATCTTAAAGAATGAGGGGAATAATAGAACAAATCAATCATTTCTTTAAAGATAAAGACAACAGACTTCCAGGAGCCAAAAATGACAGAGTAAGCAGTAAGTCACTCTCATTCTCTTTTATTGACCTTGGAAAACCCAGAAAATACCACCCCCAGGAAAAACCCTGGAACAATGGAGCAAGTAGAAAGATTGGGTACAGCCGTTTTTCAGCTTGGGAGTCTAGGAGGATTAACAGAAAAGGTCCCTCTTGTTGTGGCTGAAGGGAAATTGTACAGGGTTGGAGGCATGAAGGCAAGCCAGCATCAAGCCCTATTTCATCAAACAAGCAGGAAATCCTGAGCCCGAGGGTGATGGGGCTGGCAATAGCCAACATCACAACCACCCTTTGTGTCTATGCACAGCCAGGGCAATCAGCCAACAGGAGCAAAGAGAACCACCACTTGCACCACTGATGGCTGTACACTATCAGCTGAGCCTACCTATGCTCTAGTGTAGCCCTGGGGGAGGAGACCTCCAGCAATCAGACCACCCATTACCCACAACTCACTCTGCAAACTTCAGTGTAACCCAACAAAGACCTCACCTGGCCTTGCCACATACCAGACACTTCCCTTACAGTATCAGGTAAGGTACAACATTAGTGTGGGACAAAGTCCCCTATACACCAGAAGCAGAGATCCACTTTAAAAGACAGTGAAAAGGTAAACACGATGAAAAAAAGCACCTTAGAAAAGCAAAGAAAATAGATTCTTACTGTGGAGACAGGGAAGATCAATATACAAATTCAGAAGAGGAGAGCATTGTTACTATACCCACATCTGAAATTTCAAAGGGGCATATGAAGTAGTCCCAAGCCCAACTAGCCTTATTGGAAGAGCTCAAGAAGGATTTTGAAAGTTAAATTAGAGAGGTAGAAGAAAAATTGAACAGTTCCTTTAAAAATACAATTGAACAAATTGAAAAAAAAAATCACTGAAGAAAACAACTCCTTAAAAAGTAAAACTGACCAAATGGAAAAGAAGGTACAAAAGCTAACTGGAGAAAACAATTCTTAAAAATAAATAGAAATGGGGAAATAGGAGCTAATGACTTTATGAGGCATCAAGAATCAGTTGGAAAAAAATCTAAATAGTAATGAAGAAAATGGAAAACACCTCCTTCAAAAAACAACTGACCTGGAAAATAGATCCAGGAGAGATACCGATCTACTGGAAATCCATGATGAAAAAAAAGCGACTGGCCAGTATCTTCCAGAAAATCATCAAAGAAAACTGACCCAAGGTCCTTGAACCAGAGTACATAAACTAGACATAGAAAGAATTCACCAATCATCTCCTGAAAGAGATCCCAAATTGAAAAGGCCAAGGAATATTGTAGACAAATTCCAGAATTATCAGGTCAAGAAGAATATACTGTAAGCATTCAGAAAGAAACTGTTCAAATATCATGGAATTAAATTTAGGATCATGCAGGACCTTACATTTTCTACATTAAAAGAAGAGGGTTTGGAATACGATATTCCATAAAGCAAAGGAATTTGGATAATAGCCAAGGATCAACTACCCATCAAAATTGAGCATAATCTTTCAGGCAAAGAAATGGACATTCAATGAAATAAGGGATTTCCAAGGGATTTCACCTTCCGGTGAAAAGACCAGAGTTCAATGCAAAATTTGGTATTCAAATACAAGAATTGAGAGAGGAAGTCTACACAATTTCTGTCTGGAATTGACACGAACTTGGGAAATGTTCCCCTGCTTTAGTTATGTCCAATATTTTATGGTAAATTTTTATAACCAAAATTTTGTAAGCATAATAGTAAATCTATTAAATAATAAGATTGATACTGGAGTATCTGAAGTTTCTCTAGTAAGATGTAAGTATAAGATTGAATTATTTTTCTTGTGATTTTAACCCAAACAACAAATATTTAGCCTTGACATCTTTACTAGTATATATTCCTGAATTCTTCATAATGGTATGGAGACAATTAGATCAAGGGATTGTGAAATCAGGATATAATTCTGTTATTTAGATATTATAATACTGTTAAAAGAAGCATCCTTTGTGGTCTGTCTTGTAAATGCTTTAAGAGAAGCATAATATGACCAGAAGTTGGAATTGTTTTATGATTGATACCTACTATGTTAAAATTGATTATTCAATATGTTTATGTATGTTTTTGAGGCTGTTATTAATTCCTTAGGGGTGTATTACCCTCATGATGGGGGAATGCATAATGGAGTAATGTAAAGTATAAGAAATTGGGTTCTAATACATGAAAACTGGCCAAGGTTCCAATTTTGATTTTATAAAAATAGACATAAGGGTTGAGTGGTAAATTAAAATTATGTCAAGATCAGTTTTGTAGAATGGACACAAGAAAAGGTATTTCTACAAAAAAGATGAAGAGAAGATGCTGTGATGATGTGCTGGACCAGAAAACTTCAACAGATGATGTTCTCAATCAGACAGCTGTATGAGACTAGACTTCTGAATCGTAGAGTGGCAAGTGATTGTTCCTTTTTATTTTATCTATATTTACAAAAGAAACTGCCCCCTTTGATTTGTTAATGCTTTGATCAACCTCTCCCCCTTCCCTTTCCATATTTATTATGCCTACTTAAAGGAGAGATGGATAAGGGGAAGAACTTATATGGGAGAGTGAGGAATCTATATAAGAAAAGATGTGAGAACAGAATTTGAATAAAAGAAAAGAGGAGGAATTTGTGAGAAACAAAAGAAGGAATTCTGTTTCCAGAAGATTAAAACTACCCCCAGGTTTGAGTGATAACAGGATACAAGTCAGAGGTAATTGGTTCCGATTAGAGCTGTGACCTAGCAGAACCAGACTTCTGGTTAAGTAAAAGGTCAGAAGTTTGTATTCCTGCTTAATGAGCTGTTTGAGAGGGAACATATCAAGTAAGAATATGAAATGGACATTTCAGGAGGTTGTATTTAGCCAATGGAGAGCAAGTGGGAAATTTGAATTCGGAACAGTACATAAAAAGCCTTGCATTTGTCTGAGCAAGTGTACTCCATTAGGGAGTTACCCATTCACTAGAAATGTAAAGTAAATATAAAATGAAATGAGAACTTTCCTGGCTTCACAAGGATTGTTCTTTCTTTAGTGAGCACGTTTTTTCACACTCCAATGCTTATCATTTTTGCAATATAGGTTGGTGTCCTTCATTCTTTAAGAACAAAATGACAGCACTATGCTAGAGTCAAGTTTCAGTGTGTCCGACTTTGGTTTATCAGATCAATGTGACTTTGGAATGTTCTACTACAGGTCAGGCACAAAGCGAACATTTGCAGTGGATTCTCTAAATTTGGGCTGGATTCTCTAAATTTGCGCATCTTGCAATTCTTTTGAGCTATTTCAATTCTACTTTGCTCCTAGACCACAGCACCTTCTCTGGTGTGGACATGCCATGTTTGGTGGTCCTCTTCCAGTGTCTCCCATGTCATACAAGCAATTCCAAAGTTAAGAGAGTGTCCTTGCATTATTTCTTCTCACCACCAGGGGAACACTTGCCCCTGTGTGACTTCACCCTAAAATAGTCTTTTTGACAACCATATATTTTGCATTCAAACAACATGACCAGCTTCATTTGAATTTCTTAGGATAATTCTGAAGATCATCTGTCAGGATAAGATACAATACACTGAATTCCTTTCTCAAACTAAACTGCCAAGACTTCAAACTCCTCTGTAGAGAGTATAATCCTAATGGGTTAGCCTTATTGTTTGATATTAGATATGAGTTGTGTATTCAAGACATATAAGAGAAAATACACACACAGACACATACATACATACATACTTAGAGCAACTAGTTGATTAATATATATGGCAATTAAAATGGCAATTAGACATACAGTACCCAGATCTACATTGCATTTTCACAAAAATAATCATGTATTAGTACATAAAAATCTCACAAATGAATGCAGAAAATCAGAAACCTTAAATGCAACATTTTCAATCCATAGTGAAATAAGATTATATGCAAGAAAGGGCCCAAGAGGAATAGATTAAAAATTAAATACTCTAAACATCAAAAAGAATCTAAATAATATAATTTTAAAGAATGAAGGGGTAAAATAACAAATCATAGAACTGATGAATAATTTCATTAGAGATAAAGTCAACAATGAGACAACATATCAAAATTTATGAGATAAAGTCAAAACAGTACATAGGGGAAAATTTAAATGTCTAAATGTGAACATCAATAAAATAAGGGGAAAAAGTTGATAAATGGATTGGGCATGCAAGTGAAAATATAAAAAAGAAGATACTCAATATCTAAAATTAAGCACCAAAATAGAAAGGCAGAAAGAGAAAGGTGAGCTCAATACATTTTATAGTAAAAAATGAATTAATAAAGAAAACTAAGAACTAGTTTTATGAAACAAATAATAATAAAATAGATAAATCATTGGTTATTTTGATTTAAGAAAAAGACAAAAAACTAAATTACCAGTATCAAAAATGAAAAGGACTGATATACTACTGATGAAGATGAAATTAAAGGAATTATTAGGAGCCCAAACAGATGCCAGTAAAATGATTATCTAAGGAAAATGGAAGAATGTTTAGAAAAAAAATAGTGGTCCAAAAGTTTTACATATATGTATACACACATATGTGTGAATGCATACATGTATACATATACATGCAAACATATGTACATGAAATACATAACCATTTTGTAAAACAAATATGGCTTTAATACTTAAATCAGGAGAGTAAAAACAGAGAAAGAAAATTATTGAACAGTTTACCTAATCAATATTGAGTCAATAATATTAAATAAAGGAGTAAAAGGGTGTTATAGAAATGAATCATGGCCTACCAGGTAGCACAGCGAGTAAGAGCACTGGCTCCAGTGTCGGGATGACCTAGGGATCAAATCTGGGCTCAGATACTCAGGACTACACCCAGAAATAACTGGCTGTGTAACACTGAGCAAGTTACTTAACCCTGATTGCTTAAAAAAAAAAAGAAATGAATCATAAAAATTATGGCTAGGTGGGATTTATGCCAGAAATACAAGGCTGGTTCTTAATTAGAAAACTTTTAAGTATAATTCACCATATCAATAACAAAATGATTACAGTATGTACAGAAAAAAACTTTTGACAAAAAAACACCCATTAGTATTTAAAAATAAAATACTACAAAGCATAGAAATAAGTGGAGTCTTTATTAAATAATTTGTATTATCTATCTACAACCAAGAATAATCATCATCTCTAATGGAAATAACAAAGAAAACTTCTCAATAATGTCAAGGGTGACATGAGATTATTTATGATCACTACCATTATTATTCAGTATGGTGTTTAAAATGCTACCTACAGCAATAAGACTAGAAAAAGAAAATGAAGGAATGAAAAGTCAATGAATAAAACTATTACACTTTGCAGATGATTTATTGGAATACTTAGAGAAGTCTAAAAATCAACTAAAAATAAATGAAACACTAAACAACTTTAACAATATTACAGGACATAAAATAAACTTATATAAATCCTCAATGTTTCCTTTTTTTTACAACATAATCCAGCAGAAGGAGATGATGGAGTGCTTGGGTGCCTGTGCTTGAACCACAGTTTGTAAAATCACATCAGTTTGCAAAATCACATTTCTCCCCTAACATTCTCCTCAACATTCACATTCTCCTCAAACCTCTCTAGAGCCTTAGAGCATTATCTCTGCCCCTTTCCCCTGCCAGCACTCTGCCTAGCAACCATTCATGAACTGCTTATTTCCCCTCGGTAAAATAACAAGCTGCACATATGAATCCTTTACTAAGCTATCTATAAGTAACTCTCTAGCTTAGACAAATGTTTATCTCTCCTTAGTATAATGGCCAGCTTCACATATGAATCTTTCAGTAGATCTATCTGTAAGTAACTCCCTAGCCTATTATAAACTTCCTGGATCCCTCATTAGCTTGAGACATATGTATATTCCCAACATCTGTCTTGACAAACAGGACATTGATGGGTAGCAGACCGGGCAATTCTCAATCAGCCCTGACCACTAGTTGACTTAGTGATAGTTCAAGCCTAAAACCACACTTCCATGCAGCCTCCCTCCTCCCACCATGGGCTATTTCCCAGTTAATTATGGGCCATACACTTGCACAGTAGATATTGCAAGTTCCTGTTCCTTTAAGCACTGACCACTCCTTAACTCCTCCCTAATCCCACCCTTACTCACCTAGTTAGCTTAATTGGCACAGGTTATACTATGGATTATCCTACAAAAAACTTTAATTGTACCCCTTTAAGGTTGCAGGTTCCCTAAGACTTCCTGCCCACTGTATAGCATAACAATAAACTTTTACCAACTTGACTCAGAATGCTTGAGTCTGTGAATTTATTTCATACTGCCCACCCAGGGACTCTGGCTATTGGGGTCCCTGGATTCCTGAAACACATACATGCCTGAATTATAGATAGATAAATTCTCTCTGTAAACCTACCTCTACATCTATCTGTTCACTTAGTTAAAAGGAAAAAGTCAGTACCCTGATATTCAGAAAATACAAACAAAACTTACAAGCAGATAAAAAATACAGAGAAAATAACACAATTCGACAGACAAACAGACAAGACTTCTAGCTATATTTATATACATACATAGTTACTAGAGAGAAATGCACCAACATCTGAGTTTTCAAAGCTGGGGTGCACTCAGTGGCTATGCAGAGTCTCATCTCACCAAATTACCCATCTATTTCCATAAGTGTGCCCCAAAGCAAAACCTCACCTCAGAGTAAATATACCCTTCTTCAGGGTCAGAGGACATTACAACCTTCATGACCCACTGCCTAATTACAAAGCAACAAAAAGTATGAACTTTCCTGAAAAACCTTCCACCCCTAATCAAGCCCCTCTTATTTTGTTCCACTTGAGGCCCATTAAGGGCAGGAAAGATTTTCAAATTTCCTTTCCATTACATTCACTCATTTCTGTTTGTCTCTTTCTGACTTCATGGACTATACCACTCCATGCCCTTCTATACTGTATTATTTCTTAAAGCCTGTCCAATTTCATATTCATTGTTTCCAGGAAACTATCTATCCATCTCATCCTCTGATGGCCCCTTTTGCCTTCAATCTTTCCCAAAGTCTTTTCCAAAGAGTGCTGTCTTCTTCTTCCATGACCAAATTACTTAAGATTCAGTCTGAATTAGTCCTTACAATGAATAGTTTGAATATTTTTAAAGTACTGATTGGATATCCTTACTGTCCAAGAAACTTTTGAAAGTCTCCAGCAGCATAATTTGAAAATGTAGATTTGGTGGTATTCAGTTTTTCTTATAGTCTAACTCTCATAATCATGCATTATCACTGGAAAAAACCATAGGTTTCACTATGTAGAGCTTTGTTGGCAAGGTGATATCTCTGCTTTTTAGCATGCTGTTCAGATTCACCATAGTTTTCTTTATAAGGAGAAAGAGTATTAATTTTATCACTATAGCCACTTTGGCTGAGTCAGTATAATAAAAAAATGACATCACAAATCTGTGATTTTGTGATAGTAACATAACATGAATTTTAATGAGGAAATACCAGTACCCTAAAAACATTGATATGTCTTATGTTGATCACATGATCCTAGTTGAGGTGAATTAGATGTTGAACCTAGCAGGGCTGTTTCCAAAAGTCAATTGGGCAATATGAGAGTAGATCTTTGTAAATTCTTAGCTCACTCCTTCCCTAAGTCCCTATCTTTATTCACTATTCAGGTTAACAGGAGATAGCTGGGGGAGGGGGAAGAGAAGTATATTCTCTTTAAGACTTTATATATATATATATTTAATTATATTATATATTATATATATTATAATATATTATACATATAATATATATTTAAGACTATATATGTGTGTATATATGTAATATGTATATGATATGTATATGTGTGTATATATATATATATATATGTATATATATATAACATTTAATTTTAAAACTTTGAATTCCAGATTCATTCACTTCCTCCCTTGTCACTCACCTTTACTGGGAAGATAAGCAATTCAATATAGGTTGTACATATGTAGCTATGCAAAATATTTCCATAGTAGGTATACTGTAAAAGACTAACTATATTTCCCTCCCTCTTATCCCAACTCCCACTTGTTCTATTCTCTATTTTGATCCTGTCCTTTTTCAAAATTGGGTGATTCCAACTTCCCTCCCTCCCAGCCTGCCCTCCTTTCCATCATTCCCCCTTTCATGCCTACTCTCCTGTAGGGTGAGATGCCCTATTTAGTATGTATGTCATTCCCTCCCTAAGCCAATTCAATGAGAATAAGGTTGACCCATTCCCTTTTAACTTCCTGTTCTTCCCCTCCATTGTAACCATTTTCTCTTGCCTCTTTACTATATATGAGATAGTTTACCCCAATCTGTCTCTCCCTATCTCCTCTCATTATATTGCTCTCTCACCTCTTAATGTAACCTTTTAAGTATCATCCCTTCCCATTGAACTGGTCCTGGGCCATCTATCTATATATACCTGTATACATATATACACACATTCACATATGTATTCATATGCCCATGTACCCTCCTATATAGATATATATGTATGTGTGTATGCATATATATGTATATATATATGTATATACATACACGCACATATATTTCTATTCCCTTCAATTATTCTCATACTGAGAAAAGTTTCAGTAGTTAAAATTATCATTTTTCTATGTAGGAATGTAAAAAGTTCTACTTTGATAAACTCCTTATGATTTCTTTTCCCTGTTTACCTTCTCATGCTTCTCTTGCTTCTTGTATCTGAATGTCAAATTTTCTAGTCAACTCTGGTTTTTTCATTAAGAATGCTTGAAAGTCCTCTGTTCCACTGAAATGACCACATTTTCCCATGAAACATGATACTCAGTTTTGCTGGGTAGGTGATTCTTGGTTTTAATCCCAGCTCCTATGAACTCCGGAATATCATATTCCAAGGCCTTCGATCCCTCATTGTAGAAGCCGCCAGGTCCAGTGTTATCATGATTGTGTTTCCACAATATTCAAACTGTTACTTCCTGGCTGCCTGTAATATTTTCTCCTTGATCTGGGAATTCTGGAACCTGGCTCGAACATTCCTAGGAGTTTTATTTTTAGGATTTTTTCCAGGAGGTGGTCAGTGGATCCTTTCAACCTCTCTTTTGCCTTCTGGTTCTAAAACATCAGGGCAGTTTTCCTTGAGAATTTCTTGAAGGACAATTTCTAGGTTATTTTTTTGATCATGGCTTTCAGGTAGTCCAATAATTTTTAAATTATCTCTGCTGGATCTATTTTCCAATTCGGTGGTTTTCCCAATGAGTCACATTGGCTTCTAATTTTTCATTATTTTTTGATCTGTTTAATAGTATCTTGATTTCTCATAAAGTCACTAGCTTCCATTTGCTCCAATCTAATTCTGGAGGAACGATTTTCTTCAGTGAGCTTTTGAGATTCTCTTTCCATCTGGCAAATTCGGCTTTTTAAGGCATTCTTCTCCTCATTGCCTTTTTGAGCCTCCTTTGCCATTTGAGTTAGTCTATTTTTTAAGGTGTTATTTTCTTTAGTCAGGTTGTTGAATCTCATTTTATAATTTTCTTGCATCATTCTCATTTCTCTTCCCAATTTTTCCTGTACTTCTCTTATTTCATTTTTTTTAAGCTCCTCTATGACCTTTAACCAGCTCGTATTTTTCTTGTAAGCTTTTGGTGCAGGAGTTCTGACTTACTGTCTTCCTCCTGTTCCATGCTCTGATCCTTTTTGTCCCCCAAATAGGAGTCTAATGTTGGTTTCCTCTTTTTGCTTTGCTTCTCTCATTTACTCATGTTGCCATTAAATTACTTGACTTTTGGCCTTTTTGGCACAGTAAGACTGCTACCAGAGAGGGGAGCTTTGTAACAAATGCTGGGGTTTTCTAAGCTGGCCAAGGTATTTGTTGGGTTGCCCTCTCTGAAGCCTCCACATGCTCTGGTAAACTGGTCACACACCCCAGGACCTCCATCCTAGACTTCATTCCAGATCTAAGCAGGTTAAAGCAAGAATGATTACCCCTCAGACTGGTTGCTTGGTCCCCTACAGTCTGCAGGCCAGGAGCTGACTGACCACATGGTGGCACCTGCAGGACAGTGACACCTCAGTGACTTCTCCCTCCAGGGGATAAAGGCTCACCACACTTGCCAACTACTGAATCCCAAAGTCCACACTGCACTGACCTCTCACTTTGTACTTAGCATGTATGTGTTGACAATTCTGGAAACTGCCACAGTTGCTGGTGATCTGAAGTCCCTCCAGCCAGCAGCTGGTAATGCCTGCCCTATGGCTAAAACCTCTGGCTGGAGCTCAGCTTTGGTCAGCTCCCATAATGCTTCACTGGCTGCTCCCTGCCAGGCTGCCAGGCTGTCCTTGGAGGGAGGTTTGCTTCTCTGTGTCATATTGTAGGTACTGTAGCTCTAAAGTTTGTTCAGAGTCACCTTTTACATGAATTGGAGGTGGTGGGAGGGGGAGCCCAGCGGAAGTCCTGTTTCTACAATACCACCTTGACTCTGCCCCGATAAAGAAATTATTTTGAACTCACTAAATGCCAAACATTTTTCAAAATGCTAGGGAAATTAATACAAATTAACAAGGTAACTTTTGCCTTCATGGCCATTGTACTTTATTGATGATAGACAATATGTAATGTACAATATATAAAATGGAAAGGGGATGGAATATGCTGGGGGAATAATGAGGAGATACTTGATTTTGACTTGGAAGAGTGATTTTTGGCATGATAAGTGAAAAAGTCACTAAGAAGAGTCTGGGCTACTGAGAGCCAAGTCCAAGGTTATAAAAAGCAGATGACTCCTAGGCATTATATATTGTTCCCTATTTCACACCAAAAGGTCTAGTCAATATGGCCTTTTCTTTGTACTTCAACATGTGACTCCACAATGACAATGAGCCAAGAAAATTTCATAGGATCCATGATGAAAAATTTTATCCACTTCCATAGACAGAGATCTGATGACCTATGAGTGAAGGCTGAAACACACATATTTCATTTTATTTTTCTTGCTTTCTTTCTACAAGACTCAAATGGAAGTATGGTTGGTATGACTTCCCAACTTTCACAAATGTATTTTATGGTTTGTCTTCTCAACAGGTTGGAGAATGGTGGGAAGGAGGGAAAGAATCTCAATACTAAAAAGTTTAATATTAAAATAAATGTTTCTTTTTTAAATGATTTAAAATATGGCTATCACATGAATGACAATATATAAACATATGAGGTATGTGAACAAGGTGTAACACATTATAAAAAGATACTTTGTATTGCAAGAATAATGGATATTATCGTGAAATTCATTATCAAAAAAGAAGGTATGCTAGAAATAAGATAATAACAAGATGACTAACCAGAGGGTCATGTCGATGTTCTCCACATGTTAAGAGAAAATTAGGAGGAACCACAGGATACTGGGTGAACTCATGGAAATACCTAAATATGAGTAGCACAGGATAGGCAGTTGTTCATTGGTTACAAGCTATGATTCTTAAGAGGGTAACATAAAAAGAAATCCTAGATTCATTGATGCATATGATATTTGAAATTGACCCCAAGGAATAAAAATATATGTGTATAAGTACATATATAAATAGATACTTGCCTATCTATATGTAGATGTATATACACAGAAATGTATATGTGAACAGATATATGAATATATCTGACATGTGTGTATGCCAAAAAGATGATAGTCACACTATAACTTAACAGACTACAAGCAGAGAAAGCTGAGGTACATATTCACTGTGTATGTTTGTGTATTAGACAGAAAGAGAAAAATAAAAATTTATAGACAAAGAGACAGAGACCAAGAGAGAAAAATAAAAATGTATAGACAAAGAGACAGAGACCAAGAGACTGAAACACAGAGAAATAGAGGGAGAGACAGAGACAGAAAAAGAGACAGAGACAGAGAGGAAGGCATATGATGGACCCCTTTGGTCATTTAACAAAATATATGGAAACACTTTTCAAGTATCTGAGATGAAACCTTTTGCTGACTAATGTTTCATATGCATAAAATATATAAAATCATATATTTACAAAGGAAACTATATTGAAACAATTATGAAAATAATATTTAAAGCAAGTTCATAGATCCAAGGGGGATCTGATGGGGAACTGAAACAGCATTATTCCCTATTCTGGAAATCAAATGACAGACCCTGAGTTCTTTAAGGAGTTCATAGTCTAGTTAAGTTCTTTCATGCAAAGAACTATGTACAAACAGGATATATTCTACATAAATTGGAGTTAGTAATAGATGCAAGATATCTACTATTGCAGAAGAACAGGAAAGGTTCTTTGAAGAGAAAGGAATTTAATTGGAACATGAAGGCAGCCAACTATGGCAGAAGTTCTTTAAGAGTATCAACTCTCCCTCTCTAGATTTGTAGCTCCTTGAAGGCAGGAACTCTAGTTTTGTATCATAATTGTTTATTACAAAGCCTGGAAAATACTAGCTATTATTTACTAAAAGGAAGCTGATGTCCAGGTATGTCCATCTATATATTGTCTACTATATATCCATTTATCTACTATTTACTATTTGTATCTAGCTAGCTTTCTATCTACCAACTCTTTTCTTCATCTATTTTCTGCCTATCTACCAAATATTTACATCTGTCTCTATCCCATGATCAATCAACTATCAAATTTGTCTTTCTAAATTTATCTTATTCATATTTGTTTATCAATCCATCCATCCATCTATCTATCCTATCTATTGATCCATCCACCCACCACCCATCCATCCAACCATCAACCCACCTACCCATCTATCCATCTATCCTTCTGTCCCTCTGTCCATCTATCCATCTATCCATCTATCTATCTATCTATCTATCTATCTATCTATCTATCTATCTATC
>NW_027185804.1:39854471-39913168 GCF_028583685.1 Petaurus breviceps papuanus
ATCTATCTATCTATCTATCTATCTATCTATCTATCTATCTATCTATCTATCATCTATCTATCTCTCTGTCTGTCTGTCTATCTATCTATCTATCTATCTATCTATCTATCTACTTATTTTTTATCCAAAATTTATTTATCTATTCTCAGAAGAGAGATATAAGAGTACTACTCTCCTGTTTCCCTATTCAGACGATACCTGCATGATTATGTTTCATGTTGGCATTCACGTTCTAGGAAATATATGAAAGTCTAAAGAATATTAAAGCTAAGAGGATTGAAAACAAGACAGTAGTAATTGTTGAGGGGAAAAGAAGTATTTAAACTGAAAAAATATATATAGATGAGTATGGGGTAATATTCTGTAAATATTTGAAAACTTGCCATATAAGTAATTGACATTGATTTAATAGTCTTGCTTATAGAGGGTAGGACTAGAGCAATGGACGTTATTTGGAAGGTGATACAGACACAAATATGTACATGTTGTTCTCTCAAAAGATAATAAGGCATATACTCATATATTTTTTTTTATTTCCTGTGTCCTACACAGGAAATACACACATTGCCTCACAAACAGCAGATACTGACTAAATGCTTATGGTTTGATTGATGGTTTGGAAACCTTATGTCTGTTCAAGAATTAGCTCCTGTAACACTCTATTCATATGAAATCCATGATCACTCCTTTCTAGTTATTAGAGTTTTCTCTTCCTCCTTCATTACATCTATCTGTCTCTATTTACATCTTTATCTCTGTCTCTATGTGTGTATACACATACACACATATATACATATTATATATATATATATATATATATACACACACACACACATATATATATATATATATATGTAGTTTGAATTTACTTATCTCTATATGCTTTATACTTAAGGTAGGTAGAAAGGGAGGTGGTGGTTTCTTTTTTGTTTGTTTTTGTTTGGGTTTCCCAGGGTGTAATGCATTGCCTGGCACACTATGTTTTTAATAATTCTTTCAAAACTTTGAATTGCATAAAATCCTGTGAAACGTATTTCTGAATATTTTTGGGTTATTCAAAAAAGACCTTCCAGGACATTCACAAATGAGACCTTTCTCTCAGAAATTATATCCTAAATGATGTCATTTGTAACTTTCATAGATGGCAGAAAAAGTGCATTAACTATGCAATTCACTTACCTGCTAATTCAGCCAAAGCCTGGCAATGGGCAGACTGGCACTAATTGGATAGGGAAGTTTGCTCCTTCACTGACCAAAGTCAAATGAGCTAAAGGCACCAATAATCCCATAGTGGGTGGCCTCATTTCCCTAGTGGTTAAGTCAGTTCTCCAAATTTCTGAAATGTAATGACATTTCTATAAGTATCTGTGTGATTTTGAAAGGTCTTGTCCTTTAAGTGTTCACTGTGGATCAGAGTACAGGTGAGAGAGTATAGCTCTGTCCTTTATTGTAACAGAAAAGGGAAAAATGTTCTTTATTAAATTTTAAGAATGTCCCATTTCTTCTGTCAAAGGTAAGTAAAACATCTAGGATTACTTCTGGATATTTAGGAAACAAGTGCAATGGGATAGTAATCCAAGGAACATCATCCATTTTCCATTTGTTCAAAATGGTCACTGATTTTGTTTAAACTTTCATTTTGAAAGCACAGGTGGGCTGGGGATGGGATTTTATTGGAATAGTGAATATTTTTGAGGAGATTGTCTGCTGCAGTACAGAGCAAAAACTTTTCTGTAATTTATAATATTAAAATATTTCATCTGGAACTAAAGCACTGGGTGACTTAGCTTTCTAAGATCATATTAACATGTAACAGAACTGAATCTACAGATAGATTTGTTACCACTATACCACAGTATAGTTTCAAATCATGTTACAATAAGCTCATTCAGATGTTAGCACAGTGCCTAGAACATGATGGGACCTTAGAAAATGTTTATTGAATTGATTGTATCATCCAAGGACAAAAGATGAAAGGTGAATTTTGTAAGTGGATTGCCATCTAAGGAGGCAAGAATTAGAAAGGTGAAAGGAGGAGGCAAATGGCATTCATAAGGTAATAACTATCAAGGTCAATTTAAGTTTTATCATCTTTCTGATACAGTTTTCAGCCTTAAGATGTGAACAACCTATTTCCAGGCTCATTATCTCCATTAACCTTCATGGCATGCTATATCTTCCAGAAGGAATAAGTAAAATTAAACCAAGGTTGTAAATGTTGCATTTGTAAACACCTCCTCAAAACTTCCGAATATTCTGTTGTAAAATCACTAAGAGGTCTTCAGGTACCAATTAAGAAAGGTGAAGAAGGTGAGTGATTCTCCAATGACTTTGGTAAATTTTGGAGCTTTTATTCTTGTTTTGCCTTCTTTGTTTTAGGGCTTAAGGAAATGGAATGAATAAATTTTATACAACTATGAGCTAAATACTTTCTGGTAGCCAAGGTGTAGTATTGTTCAAAGAATAATGGATTTGGAAACATAGGAAACAGGATTAAGCTAACCACTTAACCTTTGACACCTTTTTAACTTTGAGGGATTCACTTAGCTTTTCTATGCCTAAATTTCCTCATACTTGAAATGAGGGATTTGGATAAGATGGCCTAGTGTTCAGCTGTGAATTCCAGATCAGGTAATTCTATCAGCACTCATATTTTGGTTTGTGGGTAAAAGACACAGGGTCAGTTGATGAAGAAATGAGTATTGTCCTATTTCTATTTCTTTTATCATTCTCATTCTGATTTTCTTCTTTGTTCTCTAATCCAATGTAATGGTCCTTGAATTCATTTCCCCAGATCCTCTACCAAAATCCTGTTACCACATTCTCATCTCTATTCTTTTTTCTAATAATAATAAAACATAGCATTTATATCATTCTTTAAAGATTGTAGAGCATGTTAGCTTCTTTGATTTTATTTGCATATTAGTTTATTTGATCTTCAAATCAACTCAGTGAGCTAGTTGCTGGTATTACTTCCATTATGCTGCCAAACAACCTATGACTGATTAAATTAATTAAGTCATACAGTTAAAAATTGCTTGACGTGGACTTTTAACCTGTCTTCCTGACTCCAAGCCAAAGACTCTATCTAAAAAGCAACCACCATAATCTACTCTGCACTAACACTCTCTCTATGGTTGTTTTACCATTCTCCAAAATGCTATGAATGGAATGATGATTTGAAGACAAGGTATCTGATATCAGTTGCAAGGATAGGCTGACTTTACTTTCTGGAGGGATTTTTAATATCAGTTAAAAGTATTTAGGATTATTAGGCACCAGATGAAGGCAAGAAACACTGAGGCTATTTGATCAGGGAATAGACAAGGCCAAAGGATTGACTAGAAAAGTCTAATCAGGGTTCTTAGACATTTCTGAATTGTTTGACTAGATGTCATGATTATTTCTTTCTGTATTCATTTAATTTCCTCTACATTTGTGGATATGCCAACATTCTCTACTTTCACACACATCATTGGCTGCCCATAATCTTGCAAGGTAAGTAGGTAAATCTAATTATTGACATTTTATACTTAGATAGGGGGAATTTTTTTAAATTAAAAAAAATACTTCAATGATGATAATAGTCGTGCCTATCTTTCTGGATTGTTGTGCAGACAAAATGAAATAAAAGGTAAAAATACTTTGAAAACCTTAAAGCACTATATAAATGTTAGTTATTATTATTACTATTATTCCTTTGTGAGTATATAATAGTCTCTCAAAAATAATAGGTCTCTGGATCATCAACGATAAATTTTAATAAGTGTACTTTTGGTGTTGTTACCTTTTTTTCTTACTCCCTACTATTTTCTGAATGATAACATTGGTTCCAATTTAATTTACTGATTAATGGTTATAAAGTAACAGCTAAAATATTTTCATCTCCAGAGTACCTATTATTAAACAAATGCGATGTAGTGTCTCACAGTCTGTACTTTTATATCTTATAAATCCCAAATTCAAATATTATATCCATGTACTTCTTATTTGTGATATGTACAAATCAAATGTATATCATATGCTTCAGTTTCCTTTTTTGCAAACTAAGGCTAACACCTGTAGTCCTTAGATCCTGTAACTTATATCTTTTTAATTCTACATAAAATTTTGTAATTAGAAAAATGTACATTCCTTAAAGTTCCATTAAAGTGTGAAAATTATTATTTGCTTGGTGGTACAGTAGAGGGAGTTGTAAGACTGAAGTCAGGAAGATTCAAGTTCCAATGAAGTCTGTGGGTTCTTAATAACTGTGTGTCCCTGTGAAAATCACTTATCCTCTGTCTGCCTTACTTTGCACAACTGTAAAATGGGGATAAGAAATAGCAGCTACATTCTAGGATTGTTGTCGTAATCAAATGATATACTAATTTAAAGCTGTTTTTTCTCTCTTCAATTTACAGGAGAAGAAAGTGAATCATTTAAAGTATAGTTGGCATACTGGAAATTCCAGTGCTGACCTTGGTGTTTTACAATGTGAGTTTGAACCCCAACTTAGCTATTAGAGCAAACTTGGAACAATAACTTTTCTTTTGTACCATTTTTTTAAATTTACATAGTGCCTGTTTTGAATTAGGTGCCCTCTAAATTACGAACTTATTATTAATTTATGATCAACCGACTCAAACTCAAGTTTGTCATGTTGTAATAAAGTAAAGGGGAACATTTTCACAAGCAAAAATCTTCTCACACATATTTAAGTTCCTGATGTGGTCAGTTTAGTTGTCATTTGCCATTATGCCTTCCTCCAGAAATTGTTTGGTCTGAAAAGTATCTAAATTATTGATAACATAAATTTCAAAGTGATTTAAATTCATTATTTAATTTGAGTCTCATGACAATGCTATAAATTAGACACTAGAGATATTATATTTATGTATGTAGGTATGTTATGTTTGTATGTATGTCTATATTCTCCCTTCATCTCCTCTCCTCTATTCCATTCTGCTCTCCTCTCTTCACCTCTCCTGCCTTATACTTTCTTTTCCTTATCTTTCCCCTTTTCCTTCGAAATTATTTTGATATTATTAGTGTTCTTTAAGAACTTTTCAAGATTTGAAGAATTCATTGAATGATATATTGAATATATATTTTACATTGTGCTTTGGGAAATAAAAATGAGATTATTTGAACATAAGCGAGAGCATTGGAAGAGTAAAACAAATATTCTCTCCTTATTTTAAAATAAAACAAGAAAAAATGTGGAATATTGAATGCAAGTAATAGTAATTAATGTATATGTTGATTGAAGTGACTAGGATCTGTCCTAGTACCTAGAGGCATTGTATTGGGGTAGATTAACATGTAGTGACGTAGTAGTAAACATTTAGTGATGAGGAAATAGCGGTATTTCTTTCTTTCTTCTGATATTTAGAGTATTTGTGGCTTTAATTTATCATTTAATGTCTTTTAATTCAACAATAAAATGGGAATAATGAATCTGAAAAGGCTAACCCACACAATTTTATGGGGGGGTTATATAACAATATATTATTGTTCATTGTAATAATTAGTAATATATCAGGTATTATAATTTTCCCAGGTTAAATATTTTTATTAATGACTTGGATATAGCCATAGATGTTAGACATATCATATCTGTAAATGGATGAGAACACTAACATATGTGATGTCAGTCAGGATACAAAATTGACTTTGACAGGCTACCATCATTGGTCATGACATGTCATTTAATAGAGATAAATTTAAAGTCCTATATTTTGTTTGAATCATTCAACAGCACCAATATAAGATAAAGGAACCATAGCCAGTCAATAACAAAGGTGAAACTGATCTATTGGCCAAATTCCAAGTCTGGTGTGGATGATTTTGGGCAAGAGAATTTGACTTCCTGTATTTCAATTTCCTTCTCTGAAAAATAAGGTGCTGAGCTTTGATAACTTTTAATTTCTTCACTGGAATTTGATCCATGATGCATTACATTATGTGCTTAATAGGAGTCAATAATCTGATATGGCATCAAACATTTTAATGGAACCTTGGGCTGTGTTTGAGTCTTAGTGTTTAAAGAGGTGATATTTCCAATGAAATTTTCCCTTAGTGACTCATATATGGATTATTGTACTAAGTTTGGGTAACATATTTAGAGAAGGATGTTAATGATCTCTAGCATGTTCACAGAAGGGGAGCCAGTATTGTAAGCTTTTGATAATCATGCCATGGAAAATTGAAAGTTTATAGAGAATATGAGAGTCATTATCAGTTATTGGTAGGGGAGTCAATCACAAGAGAGACAAAGGGAGAGGAGGGGAGAGAGGGGGAGAGAGAGAGAAATAGAAAGAGAGAGGCAGAGAGACAGAGAGACAACACAGAGACAGACAGACAGACAGAGAGAAAAAGAGAGGGACAGAGAGAGAGAAAGAGACAGAGAGACAGAGAGAGAGAGAGAGAAAGATAGAGAGAGAGAGACAGAAAGACAGAGAGACAGAGAGAGAGAGACAGAGAGAGAGGGAGAGAGAGAAATATGGATTTTTAATATTTGATATAGTCACCAAATTCCAAGACAAAGCTAGTAACAATTTTTGTATGTTACCAAGAAGTAAATATAAACCTCATATCAGGAAAATTCCACCAAAGACAATGATGTATAATGTAAATGCAACAATTTTTTTTCTTTGTTAGTAACATTCAGCTGGATGCTGGATGATTATCAGGGCAGGTGTAAAATGTATTCCTTTTTTAGGTAAGAGCAGGCAAAGATATCTTATAAGTTCCCTTCAAAATTTGAAATTGTATTAAAAGAATTATTGTATCTGAACGATCTTGGTCCACATTGTTTCTAGCAGGTAAGTATGAATTTTGGGAAATTATAGCATTTATCCCCCAAGATGTTAATGCTGGAAAATTAGGGAGGCAGTTTGATTTTTTAAATAATACACATACATATGCAAATGATAAAATAAAATAAAACTATCAAATGTATCTGTGAATTCATAATTCTATCCAGTGGTGCTGATTTCAACCCACGCATGCTTATTGATCCATGTCTTCCTGGTTCTGCAAGCACATGTTGTTATATATTTGTCATTGCACAGAGTATTTGCACAGAGGACTATGTTAGCAGAGGACAGTACAACTATTTCCCTCTTTCAAACACATAGCCCATAAGCAATAAATATTAGATAAATTGGAGCAAAGTATGGCAGTACTTTATACTTAAAACTCTCCTAAGACTTTGAAAATAGGAATAACAGAAGCTTAGCTACAAAGGGTCAAACAGTGTTTCTTTTATGAAGACCTCTCAAATTCTACTCTATTAATTCTTCTTTTTATTATATTAACTAGTTCTCACCTATATCCTTCCCATTTGAGTCCTAGAGATGAGAAACAATGTGACTGAATTCATTCTGCTTGGACTGACTCAGGACCCAGAGAAGCAGAAAATTGTATTTACCGTTTTCTTGGTGTTCTACACCGCCACTGTGCTAGGGAATGTATTAATCATTGTGACAATCAACACAAGTCCCACACTTGGTTCCCCGATGTACTTTTTCTTAACCTACTTATCCATCTCAGATTCTTGTTTCTCTACCACCACGGCTCCCAAACTGATTGTGGACAACCTCTCTCATAAGAATACAATTTCCTTTGATGAGTGCATGATTCAGCTCTTTGCATTACATTTCTTTGGCTGCATGGAGATATTGGTCCTCGTTTTAATGGCCTATGACCGCTTTGTGGCCATCTGTAAACCTCTACACTACTCAGTCATCATGAACCGGAAGGTGTGTGGGATTCTGATTCTATTGGCATGGGTAGGGTCATTTCTGCATTCTATCGCCCAGATAATCCTTATTTTGAATGTGCCCTTCTGTGGTCCCAATGTGATCAACCACTATTTCTGTGACTTACAGCCTTTGTTGAGACTGGGATGCATGGACACATATGTCCTAAATCTCTTAGTAGTCTCCAATAGTGGAGCCATATGCTCAGTAGGCTTTGTTTTACTGATGATATCCTATGCGATTATACTACACTCCTTGAAACATCATAGTGCAGAGGGGAAGCGCAAAGCCCTCTCCACCTGCAGCTCCCACATCATTGTTGTCATCATATTCTTTGGTCCCTGCATATTCATGTACACTCGACCCCCAACCACCTTTCCTCTGGATAAGTTGGTGTCTGTATTTTATACCATTGTAACTCCCTTTCTCAATCCTTTGATCTATACTCTAAGGAATTCAGAAGTCAAAAATGCCATGAAGAAACTTTGGAGTACTCAAGTGAATTCAGGTGACAAATAATATGCTCAAGCATATTATCTTTTTGTATTTCTTCAAGGATGTTTGGTTCAAACTGGAAGAACTGTAACTGATATGTGATAATAATAATGACAATATCCTAGAGGTCTTAACCTTGGGTCTATGGACTTTTAACAATATTTTGGTAGTTATATTTCAATAGAACTTTCATTTACCTTGAAATTCAATATATTTTATTTTGTGCCTTTAACAATGTCATTCATTTTAGCATGAAAAATTTGAAAATGTCATTTGCTTTGGGTTTTATCATCATTTTAAATAGTAAAAAAGACAATTATATGAGGAATTTATTTTGTCTCTTAAAGAGAACAAAAGGTAAAAACGTCATAAAAGAGATTAATTTTTGTAGAATAATGGAGAGAATGCTGGATATCAAGTTCCATATTTCCTTTAGATTTCTTGTGTGACCTAGGGGAATAATTTAAGTTTTCTCTATTTTTGTTTTGTCAACAATGAAATTAATGATTTGAACTACCGAAATTCTTGGTCAGGGGAGGGGAACATGGTTCTAGAGGTCACATTTGTTCCTCTAGGTACTTCAATGTGGCCTTTTGACTGAGTTCAAGTTTTACAGAAAAAAATCTTTTATTAAAGCAATTTCTTCTGTGAAGTTTGGATTTAGTCCAAGGGTCACTTTTGAAGACCTAGAGGACATGTGGCCCCAAGGCCATGGGTTCTCTACCAGTTTCTAGGGGGTTTTAGATCTCTCAATTTGTGATCTTGTGATTACGGGATCCAGGAAAAGTGGCCCTGGATGATAAAATGTGGTTTGTAACAAATTGAGAGATATTAAATCTAAGAATCAGGATCTACCTCGCTAATTTCAATACTCAGCATTTTACCTCTCATAACTCCACTACCAAAATTTACTTCTCTAGTTCACTTTGCATTTTTTCACATTTGAATATGCTGATGATCTTGATTCAATTCTGATTGGAAGAAAATTTTGGAAGACTTATAAGTTACATTAATTTCTTCAAAAATGTAGTCATTTAGAGGTTTTCCATCTCATCTGGCCATGAACATATTTCATGTAATGAAAAATGTTAAAAAAAAAAGGTAAGGGAATGTTGTTCTATGAAGTTTAATCAAATATAATCAATTCTATTTGATATTCATTGATTGAACTAAAAGGGCTTCTTGTAATATTTCAAGCATTTGCTTTTTTGAAATGGAAACTGTGAACCAGGAGCTCAAGAAATGCAATTTTGTAAAGAATAATCCTTATTCTATCTAATATTATGGTTTAATCAAAGTTCATAAATATTTATTCATAGTTTTCTTACCTCCCTGAGTCAGGAAGAGATAAATGACATAGAGGTAATTTATGATAGGATTTACAAGTATTTCCCTAATCATGCCTTACCCTCTCACCTTTAAGAGAGGAAAAAGCAGCAGCTGAAGGCAGGTGTTTCTCTTTCAATGATGTGTACTTTCTCCTTATTCTATGAATAAACTGAGTAGTTTCTTAGCAAGGGAAGAGGATTTAGCTGTTTAATAATAGCCTAGGCTCCTAAGTAAAGTGCATTGAATGGTGGGACTAGGTTTGTAAACTTAAAATTGCATGGAATAATAAATGGATTTTCTTTAGGTAAATGTTTGGAGTCAGGAAGACTGGGGTTTGAATTTTGCATCAGTCACAATTTACCCACTTCTAAAATAACGTTAAATATACCATGAAAATCTAGTGAGTTAGCATACATAAAGCACTTTCAAACCTAAAGGATTTATTTAAATGCAATCTACTTTGTCCCTTCCACTCATAGAATGAACACTACATTTTGTTTGTATCTCTCTAGCTAAATTATCCTGTATTAGTTTATATTATGACTGTTTTGTTCTATATGTTAAACTTGCAAGCTCCAGGAGGTCAGGGACATTCTATCATTTACACTTTTCATTTGTGTGATCATAGACAAATAGGTTAATTTATCTGGGTCATATCTGTAAAAGATATCTTTGGTTCATCAGCTTTGAAATGGGATTAATAATGACTAAAGCAGTTTATTCACAGGTTTGTTTTGAGGCTACAACAAAACAGATAACATATTTTGTAAGCATTAAAGCAAAAAAAAAAAAGCAGTGAAATGTCCAGTTAGAGAAAAAAATGACCCCAAATCCAAGTCAGTTATTCTGAGCATCATTTTATTGAGCTGGCCAGTAACAGTCTCCCAAGGAAACCTTAGGAGAGCTGCCCAGACCATGAGGAAAGTGGGAATATTTAAAGTCAAAAACCACAAAATGGGTGTGGGGAGTACAGTTAGTTTGACAATGGTAGATAAACAGGTCCATTGTAGCCAAGCCTTGATCTGGACAGTTGTATAGCCCTACCCTGACTTATCGGGGGTTCCAGATGTCCGTGTCCTGACCTGGGTCATTCTGACATCTTATCAGTAAGTACAGCAAGGTGGGTCTTACTATTGTATCGCAAAAGAGGGGCCCCTGGCTAGGCACATGAGTTCAGGAAGAATTCAGTAATTTTCCACACTTGTTACATACAGGGGTTTAGTATATGAGGTCATGGGCAATTCACTCCCCCCTTTTATTTGGTCAGACCCTTGAGTCATCAGACTCAGGGTTCGATACTGAGTCAAGAGTAGAGTAGGAGAGATTAGGAGCAAAGAGTTTGGTTGCCTCCAAACATTGCTGAATGAAAGAGACTAACTGAGAGAGAAGACAGGGTCCGAGAGTCAAAAGGAGTAAAAGCGAGATCAGGGGTCCAGCTAAAGAGGAGACCAGGGTAGTGAGCCAGGGGGACCAATTATAAAGATTGGTACCATGAGGAGGAGACCTGTTGGGCTTGCATAAAACCATAGCCAGCGAAGTTTGCTTTCTACAGCCCTAACCGCTGAGCTAGAAGTAAAAGGGCAGGCACCACCCCCTCCATAAACAGGGTCGTTTATGACACTTTGCATGTTCCATCAATAGCCTAAAAGGTCACAGAGATCAAAGGTAAAAATGGGACCCCATAGGTGGTCACTTTTCGAATCAGGGCCCCCAAAAGGGGGAATGGAGTGTGATTTTACAAACTGGTTTTACAAATTGATATTACAAAGTTTTACAGACTGATGTTAAAAGCATAGATCCCAAGCACCCCATCATTCCTGATGTTACAAATTGGTATTACAAATTGAGTTTACAAAGTGTTTTTATAAACATAGATCCCAAGCACCCCATCATTCCCCCTTAAACAGATGATACCCAAATTCATTTGGGGACAAGGGTGGCGATCTCAGCTTCCTGAAACACTTCTCTCTGGGAAGAGGTGTAGGGCTGTCCCTGACTCTCAGGGTACCATCATTCAAGGGGTGGGATCTGTAGCCAGTGTCCAGAGCCTGGCCAATTTCAGGTCCAGGGGTGATGGGTCATGGTCTTGGAGAGTGGTTGGTACTCAGCCTGAGAGGTCACCTGCAAAAAGATTAAACAAACAAGGGCCAAAAAGGAGTAAGAGAAATTTGACCAGAAGTGGGGTGAGTATGGGCTAGTGTAATCCATTACTCAGACTATTTCACTGTCCTTTATATTTTCCCATAGACAAGATACCTCATAAGTTTTTAGTTTTTTACTAACATAATTGTACTGCCTTTAACAAAAGAGGTTTCTGACTTGAACCTCACAGCTAGATAGTAGGCATACATCCTTGTTTCACAAAGCTTGTTTATCCTCTGATTATATTCACTCTGGAAGAAAGAGATACTTAAGAAATAGAATCTTTTACATGTATTTTCAGTTACAAATGTTAACTTTTGCTTAGATAATGGAATAACCACAAATTCAGATCAAAACAGCAAGATCTCTTCTACGTTACAACTCATTACATTAATTTAGCAATAAATTTATCTTGCAAATAAAATTACACTAGAGATATAAAATTTCCTCTAAAAGTATTTCCCCCTCTTTCTTTTAGCCTACTGTGGTTTCTCACTAAAACAATTTAACATTCTTTCACACTCTTTTTCTTCAAACATCTTGAGCATGGCCTCACATTGGCTTTCTAAGTCTCTGGTTGGTCCCACTTCATCTTGAGTAATTTCGGGTACAGGTTCCTATCTTTTATTCCATAACAACATCAACCTGACTCCTTCCAGAGGTTTTGTGTCAAATCTTATCATCTTAGCTTAGTTACAAAATACAAGGAAGTAATAAGAATGTATATCCTTGCATTGACAACATACCCTAAGGGGCAGTCCCCTTCATGAATGCAGATACAGGAATTCAAAAGAAAACAATAACAAACAATTGTCCCTTCCAAAGTCCAAAAGTCTCTTTTCACAGTGTTGTCTGGCAGGGTTACACCATCTGATGGAAATCCTCTGGTTGTTTTCCATCCATCCATCCTCGGCATCACATTCCAGGCTCTTTCTCTTCTGCCTTCTTTCATTCACTTCCCTACAAAAGGAACCTTAGAAACAATTTAAGTTACCCGTCCTCAACCCTTATCATTCATACAAAATTAAAATTGGAGTCTTGGGGAATTGTCATGATGACACATTAAAACTAGTTTCTTATATATTTTTTTGCATTAATCCATTCTTAATTCCTCCACCAGGAGGATGGGATTTCACTAAGGGATTCACATTATACTAACAGTTACAACAATTAAAATATTTACTAAGTAGTCCAGAAACTATTCTCCTTTTAACATTAGCTAATTATGAGAAAGTTGAGACAACTATGATACTAACTAAATAACAGAATAATATTCCCACAAATCCTTGACCTACTTGTTACATTATTACAAAGAACTAAAGGACCCTGACTTTTACAGGTATACCTATGCTAAATCCTAAGCCTAATAGCTTTATCTTATAGTAACTTAAGATGTTCCAGAATCAAGTATTTAATAGATTTGTTGTTGTATCTTCAAAACTTTTGATTATTGAAACTTGCCACCAAGAATAGGGACAAAACTGTAATGAGGGAACCATTTTCCTCAACTTCAGAATGTCACTTGTGGGCAAAATGTATACCAAGCTGCAATCTGCATTGAGCCCAGCTCAGAGTCTGCCAGGTGTCACTGGGAGGGTCTAGTCAGGAGAATCCTACCTCAGCTCATTAGGAACAGACATTCTCCCAACCTTCCATAACCCACAATTCACAGGCCTTCCATATCTGTACCTCATAGGGTCTGGCATCATGGATTGGTGGCTCAGATAGCTTAGACAGCCTTTCTTAATATCCATATCTGGAGTTAGACTCAGAGGAATGGTCAGTTAACAATTCCATCAAATCTTAAACAACAAGCTCCAACAATCCCTTGAAGATATGATTATAATCTCACATTGGTTAAGGAACATCTCTAAGGTGAGCCTCAAATAGCCTGTATTCATTTCTATATTTATTTTTGTTCATAAAAATCAAATCTCCCATCAGGTTTATAAATGATTGCTCTAATAGATTTGCATCTACTTCCCAAGATTCCCCATCTTCCTGTAACTATGCTTAATCTGATCTCACATTAAAATTTCTTTTCTCTCAACTAAAATGTCTCTGATTTAATCCCAACAATTAATTCAGTCAATGGCATTAATACCCAATTACACTTTGAAATACACTGGGATCCCATTACATATACACAGATATAACTTTTCTACAGTAACTTTATAATCCCAATCTTAGTCCATGGGATAATGATTCAATATTGCATTTGTATCTTATTTCCTTTTCTTCACAAATATGATTGAGCTATTAATTATAAAATCTATTTACAAATCTTTTTGTCTTCCTAAATACTTCCTCACACCCTCCTCAACATATTTAAACCATCTGATACAAGGGTATGAATACCACTATTTAGAGACAGGAGGGGCTTGGAAATCCCCATTTGTCTCCAAACCTTCTTATCTTAATATCAATTTAATCTCATTAAGTTGCAATATAACACAAAGAAAATATCTCTTAGGTCACATTTTCAAGATACAGAACTAAAGTTACCAAAGTGGCCACTGGGCCTTAAACAAACACAAAATTCATTGCATTATCACCTCGATTCAAAACAAGAGTCCAAATAAAGTTCTCTAGGGTCGGGGGGTGGTGGTGCCCTTCCCCTCACACAGCTCCAGCCCCTGCTTCCAAGTACAGAGAGGGGACTGGGCAACAAAACCAACAAGGTGGGGTCCTTGGGGGTCCAAGGCACTTCACCATAGTCACAAGTCAATCCTCCCTCTGGGTCGAAAACTCTAGGATGCAACAAGGAAACACACTCAGTGCCCCTGCTTTGCTGCTCAGTTCTTATCTTTTTTTGTGGCTGAATTCCGAACTCCTGCACTCCTTCTCCTCCCGAAGGAGGCAGCCGCTCCTGGCTTCTGCCCAGGTCCCGATGCAGGCAGCTCACCATTACTGCTCTCAGCTCGCTCAGCGAAGTCTGCATGCAGGCCATTCTTCTCTCCTGCTCCACAGCTCCACAGAATCACAGCTACCACAACTGGGAAACAAACAATTATCCCAGCCCCCATACTTTCCTTTTACTCTGCAGATCCTGTTTGTGACACCATTTTGTAGCAGCAAGCACCCCAGCGTTCCCAGGGTGGCTGCCAGCACAGGTTCTTAGATCTGCTTTGTTAAAGGAAAGCAACTCAAAATAGGTTAACAAGCTTACTTTAAGCAGTCAAATATGTATTGTTTACCTAGTTCAGGGGGAAAAAGTCAGCACTCCGAACTTCAGAGTACACAGACAGAAGTATCAAGACAGAGAAACAGATCAAGTAGACAGGTTTCCAAAACTGTCCAACCATTGCATCCATATCAAACCAACATTTGGGTTTTTCAAAGCCTGGGGCTCTCCACAATGGCTTCCCAGAGTTTCATCTGATCAAATCACAGAACACTTCTCAAAGTGAGCCCCCAAAACAAAGTCTCAAATCAGGGTTTATATAGCCTTCTCCTGGCTCAGAGCATGTAACAACCTTCTGGACCCACTGGCCAATCAAAAAGTATCCACCCCAGGCTCCAGGTGCACTTTAGCTTAGGGGCAGGGAGGTTCTTTAAATTTACATTCCCATTACAACATCCTGAAATACTTGTTGGCTTGGGATATATATATATATATATATATATATATATATATATATATATATATATGTATATGTATATGTATATGTATATGTATGTATGTATATATATGTGTATATATATGTGTATGTGTGTGTGTGTGTGTATATATATATATACACTCCCAATATCCATCTCGACAAACATGGCATTGATGGGTGGCAGCTTTGTCACCCCTGACCCCTAGCTGATTTAGTGACATTTCAAGCCTCAAACCACACCTCCATGCATCCCCCAACTCAGCTTATTTCAAAGTGAATTGTAGGCAATACCCTTGCAAGTAGATATTAAAAGTGTATGTTCCTTTAAGAACTGACCACTCCTTAACCACTCCCTAAATCTGCCATGACTCAGCACATCTGGCATAGGTTTTACTGAAGAAAATCCTATAAAAACTTTAACTGTACTCCCCTAAGGTTTTAGGATCCCTGAGATCTTTTGCCAAATCTATTGTGTAACAATAAATCTTTGCCACCTTGACTTAGAGAATGCTTGAGTCCATGAATTCACTCCAGACTGCTTTCCAGGGACTTTGCTTCTTGGTGTTCCTGGACTCCCTGAACTCCTTGACCTCTGTGTCACACCCACTGCTCCTTTCTCTTTTTGACTATTGTCACATTTATATTCAAATGCCTTTTTCTATTAGCCTGTCATTGATGATGAAATGACAAATTTGTGCCTTGCTTTACTCCAGCATCTACCAGTTTCTCATCTTCTGAACAAAGCTAGAGAAAGACATAAAGCTGTACTGACTACATCTGTAACATTAGTTTTTTTTTTGGTTAGGTAATTTTACCTTCAGCAGGTAGGTGGGGCAGGGGGTAGAGCATGGGGTTAGGATCAGTAAGACTCATCATTTTAAGTTCAAATATGGCCTCAAACACTTACTAACTATGTGACCTTGGACGAATCAATTAACTCTGCCTCAGTTCCTCATCTGTAAAGTGAACTAGAGGAGGAAATGTCAAACCTCTCCAGTATGTTGGATAAGAAAACCACTTATGGAATCACTGAGAGTAAGACATAACTGAAAAGAATGATTGGACCACAACAATCTTACCTTCATATTCACTGCTTTAAGGTAATCCTTTTACCCACCCTGTTAGATCTCTCTTTCAGTACAATAGGTATTTGAAAACCTTTTCATCTCTCCTCAAACTACCCACAACATCCTATCACTCACTCTTTTAGCCAAAGACCTTGCCTAAAACTTCATTGAAAAAAATGAGCTTTCCTCATTTCCTCCTCATTATCTCACTTTACTTAGGTATCTGGGCTTACTATCTTCTCATTCTGGATCATAATCTTCTCCTGGTTATCTTTACTCTCTAACTTTTATTGACACCACTCTATTCTGGAAAAATTTCTATTCCTAATTCTTTTGCATACATAGATATAACTCCAAAAGGATTTCTATAAAATAAATTATTTTTTAATGTATAAAATGCAATATGTAGATATTATTGTTTGTCCTCCATTTCAAAGAGGACCAATAACATCATGGTATGATGTCTTGACCCATCTCTCTTTCTCCCACAGTCATCGAAGTGCAGTGGCAAGGCAAACGTCAGGATGACTGGCAATGGTCCAGGATTAAGAAGATCAACATGGATTCTTCAATGTCTGACCTAGATCGAAATGATAAGGGATGGCTAATAGGTTCAGGAGGAACTCTGATCTTTTTGTAAGACTAGAAAGCCTGCTATTCAGTCTGGAAAGAATTCAGCCCAGGCCAACTTGCAGTCAGAGTTGTTAAAGTTTATTGCATACTTTACAGCGGGGCAAGGTTCTTTATGGGACCTGCAAGTTTTTTGTTGGACTGTACAGGCAAGAGTCCTTTAGGGGACCTGCAACCTTAAAGGGGTAAAATTAAGGTTTTTATAGGATAATCCATAGTAGAACCCCTGCCAATTATGCTAACTAGGTGATTAAGTGTGGGATTAGGGAGGAGTTAAGGTGGGGCCAGTTTTTAAAGGGATATGCACTTTTAATGTAACTGGCAGGTGTATTGCCCATAATTCACTGGGAAAAAGCCCAAGGGGGGGCTACCTGGAGGTGTATTTTAGGCTTGAAACTTCACTAAGTCAGCTAGCAGTCAAGTGCTGACTGAGAAGTGCCCAGTCTGCCACCCATCAGTGTCATGTTTGACAAGATTGATGTCTGGGAACCAAGGCTAATCAAGACTCAATGTGTGGACAATAGGCTAAGGAGTTAACCCAGAGGTAGGGACCTGAAGGATTCACTGAGGCAGCCAAGGAGTCAACCTAGAGATAGGGTACTGAAGGATTCATGGGGGCAGTGGGACACTATACAAGGGGGAGATAATAGTTGCCTAAGCTGGAATGTTTATAGATACTTTTGTCAAGGACTGATAGGTGTAGCTTGTTATTGTTCCAAGCTGAGATAAACAATTCATGAGTTGTTGCTGGGCAGAGTTCTGCAGGGAGAAGGCATAGAATTGTTCTGAGACTAGGTTGGTGGTGGGAGGGTGGGGGGTTAGTGTGGTTTTACAGATTGCTGTTACAAATTGATGTTACAAAAATAGATCCCAAGCACCCCATCATTAATGATGTTACAAATTGATCTTACAAAGGTAGATCCCAAGCACCCCATCTTAAGCATTCCACATGCTGACCTCAGCCATCTTCATGGTCATTGGAACAAATTTTTCTCCTCTGCCCATTTTGCTGGTGTTAAAATATTCAGATACCTGGCATATCCATTCCCCTAACTAACAAAGGGGTTTGAGACATGAAAGTTATTCTGAACTAGGTTTACTCTATCTGTTGAGATGGTCTTTTGGGACATGCCTGCTCTCCATACGGCAGGTTCTTGGAGTCACATGTAAAATTTGGGTGAAGGTCGACCCCAAAAGTAGATGAGCATAGCTGAAAAGGATTTGGCAGCCCTCACACCAGAGGTACTAGTCCTCCCTAAACACACTATATTGGAATGAAATGGAAGATTAGTATAGTTCATGATAAAGCATGACATGCAAATTTGGGAAGTGTTCCAAAAGAAGGGATCTGTCTAAAGCTAAAGATATAGAGATCTTAGCTCCCTCATACAATAAATACCAGTGACTCCCTATTACTCATACAGTTTGTTGTTTTGTTGATGTGATGATGATGATGATGATGATGATGATGATGATGATGATGATGATGATGATGGTGGTGATGAAGATGATCTGGGCTTCCAGTTTATTCTTGAACATTTTTCTTTTACATTTGAAAAAAATGTCTTGTTTTGTTTTGCTTTTTCTTGAAGAGTTTCATGAATCCTGTAAGTCTCAGTTTCTTCATTTATAATTAAGGAGAGTGGACTTGAAAAATCTAGGATCACAGTCTATTCCAATATTCTAGGATCTCTCAAGAAATAATTAAGATTTTTTTTCATGCACAGAGTGGGTTTGAACACTTAATTGAGGAAAGTTCCACTTAAGAAAAAAAGATATTTTGGTCCCAAGATGACTAATAGTGGCAATGACAGTGATTGTGAAGAGCATGCTATTAAATTTGACAGGCTTATTCTGAGAGAAGCATGGTCCAGTCATCAAATCTCTAGGGTTCTGAAGAATCAATAGGTCCTAGGAGAGAGATGTTAAAATGATGGTACACTGGCAAAAATAACTCTTTTACATGATTCAATTTTCCTTCTTTTGGCCTCATAGAAAATAAAACTTCTGGAGGCAGGAGGCAGGAAGGCAGGAAAAATACTCTGAAGGATAAATACTTCCCATTCAGCCAACACCTGGCACCAGAGCAGTCTGCTCCTAATTGGACATTTACTCTTAAACCCAACAAAGTTAGATGAATTTAGGAGCCAAGACTCCAATAGCAGTGGTTTCTCCATTCCCTAAAGGATAAAAGATAACTCTCTGAGCTAATCTATTTCAATGAACTTTCTATCAAGGTTTACTTGTTTGGAAAGAAATATCAAGCTTTCAGTGTCTGTTGCAGAATAGAATTCAGCACAGACAATGGAACAACTAGTGAATGATTCAGTTGTAGTGAAAGATAATTCTGTGTCCATTCAAAACCTTAAAACTTGAAGACAAAAAGTTACTGATTCTCTTTCTACCGTGGGTAAGAACACCTGGAAGTTTCTCTTCTGTTGCTGTTGGGAAGGATGCTAGTGGTGACATGTTCCAAATGAATTCTATGTCTCTACATTTACTTCAAGCAGTACTTACCTTACAACAGGATAAATCAGATACCATAACATAAAAAAAAAAAAAACTTACCTCATTTCTTTCCTAGATGTGACAAAGATGAGAAAAGAAAACCTTTTGCAAAGATCAGAGGAATTCTCAGTTACCATGACAATGTGAATTTAAGTGGTATCTTGATATGTTTAGCCATTACTAAAAGAATAGAATTTAATGCTGCTTAGAATTTGATGCACAATTTTCTCCTTCTAGGCTGACTCTCTTTGTGGTAACTTTCCTACATTCTGACAAAGGTGTATGTTCATACACACAATACACATGTGCATATATGTATAGATACATATATATGCACATGTATACTCATGCTTTATATACATATACCTTATACACATGTGAGCACATAAGTATAGACACACATGTGTGTGTAATACACACTTGCATATATGTATGCATACATATATGCTCAGATGTATGTATATATAGGGTTGTAATGGGAACGTAAATTTTTAAGATCGTCCCTGCCCCAAGCTTAAGTTCACTTGGAGCCTGTGGTGGGAGGCTTGTTTCTCAGGAGATACTTTGTGATTGGGCAGTGGGTCAAGAAGGTTGTTACATTCTCTGAGCCAGGAGAAGGCTAAATAAGCCCTGATGTGAGGCATTGTTTTGGGGCTCACTTTGATAAGTGTTGTGTGATTTGACCAGAGATACTCTGGGAAGCCGTTGAGAGCTCTCTGGCTTTGAAAAACCCAGATGTTGATGCTTCCCTCTCTGGTGACTATGATTTGGTATGGATGTAATGGTTGGACAGTTTGGAGGCCTTTTCTGTTGAAATGTTTTTGTAAAGTATGCTTGTAACCTTTGTATACTCTGAAGTTCAGGGTGCTGACCTTTTTCCCCTGAACTAGGTAAACAATATATGTTTGACTGATTAAAGTAAGCTTGTTAACCCATTTTGAATTGCTTTCCTTTAGCAAAGCAGATCTAAGAACCTGTGTTGGCAGCCACCCTGGGGACTCCGGGGTGCTTGTTGCTATAAGGGTATATGCATATAAAGCAGGTGAGGAAATGATCCCTTCCTGATGTTTCTTCAGTACACCAGTGTTTGTATCTAGAAGACTTATTGTTCTGTGGTCTTTGTTTGAGGAATTAGGGGAGATTGGTTTATACCAAGAGTATAATGTAGCAGAATTTAAGGCAAATGTCCCCTATCCTCTCCCTGTGCTTTCTTTTCTTGCAGCTTTTTTAAAAATATGGGACAGAAAATGAGAGAGTTGTGAACTTTCAAAATGTTTGGTGGCTGAGATTCAACGTCTCCTAAAACCAGCCCAACATCTCATATCTGCAATACAAAGTGATACTAAAGCTAAGGTGATGAAATGAAAGATATCTTCCTTCTAAGATCTCCCCCTCTCACTTGATATCCTCCATATTTTTCTTCCTCTGTACAATCTTCATGAACCTCCTCAAAGCCCTTCTTTTCTCCCTCCACATCTCTTCACTCCTCTCTATTACCCTAATCATGATTATTTTGTTTATTTTTGTGGGGGGTAATTTCAGCTTGCCACTTAATTGGTGCAGGGAACTCCTCATTAATTTGTCTATTATTTAAATTTTGATCACAAAGAGTTGTCTGTAGAATTGAGTAGTAGAGCCACTTGGCCAATATTACAACATGAATGTGAGTCAGAAATGAAACTTGGTTCCAGGGTTTCCCAAAGAAAAATAGGCTGGCTGTTGAGATGGTTTCCTGTAGATAAATAGGGGGAAATTAATAACAAAGATAAGTTGTGGACATCCTTGAAGGCTAGCATAAAGAACTTGAGCTGTATTAGACAGGGTGGAGTCATTGAAACTATTTATCCACTGAAGTTACCTGATAGAAGCAGAACTTAAGGAAAATTAAAGAATGACCTCAGCTATAGTACACCTTTGATTGTGAATAAATAAAATATGTATTTAATACTTCCCTGAATTGGTAGTAATTACTTTATTTAGAAAGGGAAACTTGTTTTAATGATCTCATTTCATGCATTTCAGTTTTGAGATGTAGGTGAGCAGTTATTATTCATAAAGATGAGAAAAGTGAGGTAGAGATTAAGTGAAATGACTAGTGAGTCAGTAGCAGAAATATGACTCCTCATACTTTCTAACATTGTAAATATCTTTCCAATATTCTACTTTATCTTAGGATAGAGCAATTTGAATACAGATTCAAATTAAACAGAGGAAATCATGTTCATTAATTTTCTCTTTTTACTGTTACATTTTTTCCATAGTTGATGCTAATGCACATGGTCAACAACTGATGGATCAGTGAGAAGCAGAATCTTTTACATTTCTTTTGGTAACTGATCCAATAGGAAAGGGGTGTCAAAGAAGAGGAAAAACAACAATGCATTCATTTTGTATTCCTAAAAGAAAGGGGAAATATTCATTTTACAAAAAGTTAAATATAACATTTTATTCTATGAAATGAAGAAATTTAAAAGAAAAACTATCTTTCCAACTCTCTATTTTGATTCTAGAATAAAGAGGGCATTGTGGCAGGGGAAAGAGAGAGAAAAAAAATAGAAAAAGAGATAAAGGACTGAGAGAAAGTAATGGAAATACTGTTATTATAAGTACTTCACCCTTTATCAAATTCAGTTTCCAAACTTTATGCCATAAGAATTTTTAAAACATAAAACTGATCTGATTTCTCTTGAATTGATTTGTCTACCCTATCCCCTTCCTCCATTCACAAAAATGGTGGCAATCCAAACCAATGTAAAGTCAGCTCTATCAGACCAATTATTATTTTTTATCTCCCTGTCTGTCTGTCTGTCTGTCTGTCTATCTATCTACCTATCTATCTATCTATCTATCTATCTATCTATCTATCTATCTATCTATCTATCTATCTATCTATCATCTATCATCTATGTATCTAATCTATTTGATTTATTTTCTTTTTGTTTATTTTCATGCCTTTCATTTAATGGCCTATCTCCCCAACCAGATTTTTAGCTTATGGCATCTTGATATAGTGTAATATATTGCTGTCTGCTCATTTGTTTGCTACTTTATTTTTGGAGGGAGGAAGTAGGCAAGGCAATTGGGAGTAAGTGACTTGCCCAAGGTTGCAGAGCTACTAAGTGTGGTAAGTGTCTGAGATGAGATTTGAACTCAGGTCCTCCTGACTTCAGGTCCAGTGCTCTATTCACTGTGCCACCTAGACGCCCCTGATACTTTATTTTTCCAAATACTTTGCTAAAACAGTTCACAGAACATCAGAGCTAAATGAAAACTAGTCATCAGATTTTGACTGCTAATTTTTGGCATGCAGGGAAAGACTCAGAGAGGTGAGGCCAATGAATGCATAGCTTGTTAATAAGAAAGCTGAAATAGGCTAGATACCAGGATTCCTGACTTGAAGTAGAGTTTTCTTTCCACTGAACCACATAGCAGTATTAAATGTTTAACACTTGACATTTGATGAATTTATCAACTAGGCTTGAATTATTTTTTTTCCTTTTCATGACAACTAAAGTATAGGAAAAAAAGCAAGTGACTGTAGAGGGCAATTCATATATATTATATTCCATTTCACCTTCTTTTTTTTGTTTCTGTCATGAGTTGAATCCTTCGAGATGTGGGCAACAATCTGATCTAAAATGACAAGTCACAGGAAACATGGGTGCCAATAAGTCAATGGGACTACTTCAAATCTCTATCACATTCTATTTCCTCCCTATTGACTCCCTTATCCATTCTGTCACACTGATATTTCCCATTTTATGAGGTCCTATAGCACTCATGGGTTGAATGCTTCACACTCTATTTTCAAATATGCCCTCTTTTGTCTTGCCCCCTCTTGTGTTAAGTTTTAAATTTCTTTTTTTTTAAGCAATCAGGATTAAGTAACTTGCTCAAGGTTACATGGCCAGTTATTGTGTGTGTGTGTGTGTGTGTGTGTGTGTGTCTGTGTGTGTGTGTTAAGTATCTGAGCCCAGAACCAATCTCAGGTCTCCCAACTCTGGGGCCGGCGCTCTTACTCACTGTGCCACCTGGCTGCCCCAAGTTTTAAATTTCTTAAGTTAGCCCAAGATTACATTAGCTTCATAGGTTGCCATATAACACTCATAATATAATGCAAGATCGATTTTGGTCAATTATGATAGGCAAATAAAATAAAATATGATCTCTGCCTGAGATATGAAATTTCTCAGTCTAAGGAGGTGCCAATTCCTCTCTACTCTCCATGGGAAAATAAAATATGGTGCATTTTGTTCTATTATGGGTACCAATCATTGTTGAAGAATATCAATAGCCTGAAAGTCTCCAAACCAGGAGAAATATTATATGAAATGAGCTGGAAGAAGACCCAAATGTAAAGAAAAATGATAGTCATTTAGGAAAGAAATTCAATTTTCATTTTGTCCTTAGATAGTAGAATTAGTTTGACTGGGTAGATGCCTCAAAGAGGCAAACTCAATATTGATGCTAAGGAAAAAGAAACAAAATGATAAATGAACAAGAAACACACTTTCTAATGATGACTGCTCTCAAAAACTGGAATGAGATGACTCAGGAATTAGTAGATTCCCCCTCATTGTATGTAAGGCAGGGGTTGTAGTCATTATGTTGTGGCAGGGATTATTTTGTGGATAGAGATAAGAATTTTTGGCAAACAAAGTTCCAACTTTGAAATTCTGTAATGGAATTTCTTGTTTTCCATTTTAAATAGCAAACACATTGGGAAAAGAGAGCAAGGTACTGTCTGAATACATAGTTTGATTTCAATGTACACAGGAAGGTTCTTATTTACGGATCCCATAATTACTCTAGTCACTGAGGTTCTGAAAGTTCAGTCACATACCATATTGAATTAGTCCAAAATGGATCCTTTGGGCAAACTGATTGCAATAACTATGTATAAAACTTTTGCATATTACTTTTGAAAGAAGAAATGTATATACTTTTATATATTTTAAATTTTGTATTCTAATATATGCAGTTCCCTTGATAGAATGGAGATTCCATGTAGAGAGCATTGGTTTCATTTGATCTATACTTCTCATTTTACCTTAAGTCATGTAAAAGTTTTGATTTCATTTTGATGTAACTCTATTTCCTGTAAGATAAAATTCATACAATTTGGGAAAGGATGATTGACTCTTGAAAGTACAGCTATGATCTATTCCGATGGATTTCAATTGCCGTATCTTTATAGAATATCCTATTTAAGGAATAGTTATCCAGAAATGGAAGAATTGATCTAAAACAAACAAGTAAATGTTTAGTATGTGAAGAGAAGACTTAAGGGGGGTGTAATAGCTAACTATTAGCTGATAATGACTTAAGGGTTGTTATATGGAAGAAATATATTTTATTGTTGTGTCTTATTTTACATCTATTTATTCCCAGTATGTGAGCAATGGGTATAATTTGCCAAGAATTAGGCTCAATGGAAATGAAAAATTTCTGACATTAGGGCCATTCTTTTCATTGATAGTCTTCACTTGTAAGCAGGGTGACACATTGATAGAGACAAGAGGTTCCTTTTTGATTATGGGTAAATATCTATGACAGGGCTGGGGAGCCTGCAACCTTGAGCCCACATGTGTGTGCTCCCTTCTGATTGAGTCCAAGGTTTATGGTACAAATCATTTCATGAAGAAGATTTGTTCTGTGAAGTTTGGATTCAGTCAAAGGGCCATACTTGAGGATCTAGAGGGCCACATGTGGCCACAGGTTCCTTATGAAGTCCATTTAAGTTCTGAGATTCTTTAAAATTCATGCTCCATTTCCTTATACAGGACACCAAAAGACAGATCCGGTCTTTGGTAGCTTCCCCAATGATACAAGGTTCACAAATTCTGGGAGACAAATTCTGAATTTGGACTAACAGAGCAAGAAGAGACTCAGTCACAAAGCACAAGGAACACAGCTGGCCTATTGTATTAGATTCTAAGAATAATTGTTTGTGTGGGTTTCTTCAATGAAATATTAAAGAACTCAAGTATGGCAGGTATAATTAAAAGTTGAGGTGAGAGAAACGTTCTTGGCTTCCAGATTACAGAAAATTTGTCTTCATTGTGTTTCTTTCTCTTCTCTGTACTTTGAGTAGATCTCACTGGTCTGCAATCCACTTACACTGACATTATAGAAATGAAAAATAATGTGACTGAATTTCTTCTTGTTGGACTGAGCCAAGACCCAGCAAAAGAGAAGATGGTATTTTTCATAATCTTGATTTTCTATGTTGCCACTATTTGGGGGAATCTGCTTATCATTGTCACCATTAAGAACAGTCCCACACTTGGGTCCCCTATGTATTTCTTCCTTACCTATTTGTCTTTTTCTGATGCTTGTTTATCTACCACCACAGCCCCAAGACTCATTGTAGACAGTCTGCGTAAGAGGAAGAGTATCTCTTTTGATGAATGCATGACCCAGTTATTTACAGGGCACTTCTTTGGCTGCATGGAGATCTTGGTTCTCATCTTGATGGCCTATGATCGCTATTTGGCCATTTGCAAGCCTCTGCACTACTTGACTATCATGAGTAGGAAGGTATGTATGATCTTGGTGGAAATAGCCTGGGTGGGGTCATTTGTGCATTCCATTGCCCAGCTCTTCATTGCCTTGAATTTACCATTCTGTGGTCCCAATGTAGTCAATCATTACTTCTGTGATTTACAGCCACTGATGAAATTGGCCTGTACTGACACATATGTGTTAAACCTCTTGGTTGTTTTCAATAGTGGAGCCATCTGCATGGTGAGCTTTATATTGCTGATGATCTCCTATATTGTTATCTTATATTCTCTGAGAAATCAGAGTAGAGAGGGAAGGTACAAAGCTCTTTCCACCTGTAGCTCTCACATCATTGTTGTCCTCATATTCTTTGGCCCTTGTATATTCATATACAGCAGGCCACTGACCACTTTTCCTGTGGATAAGTTGGTGGCTGTATTTTATGCCATTGGGACTCCTTTCCTCAATCCTTTGATCTACACACTGAGGAATAAAGAAGTTAAAACTGCTATGAGGAAACTGTGGAGCAGCAGGAAAATTTTATATAAAAAGCAATGTACATAGACAATCACACTTGTCAAAAAAATTTGGTCTTACCAGCATGGATTGCATTAGAGATGATTTTTTTTTTTGGTGTATACCAGGTGTAACCTTATCTTACTGGGTCTTGGTCAAGACTTGTCCAGATACAGACCAAATAGATATGGAAGAGGTAAAATTTCAGTCAAGGTCATGTCTTAAAGGAGATAGTTAGTTAATCACAGATATTTAAAGTCCCTAAGTCAGATGCTCTTTGATAATGATCTGTCATCAAGGTCCTGCCCTTTCTGAATCTCTGTCCCAGGTACCTGATTCTAGATGTCTCCACTGTCTTTTCTACAAATGGAAAAAAAAATCATATCCCATTCTGCTTGTTGTCTAAGTCAATAGTTTTATCTTATTCCTGGTTTATGTTTCATCATTTAATTTCAACAACCTTGACCAAGGGCCATTTGCTTCTTTTGACTAACCTTAACCTAGAAGATTCCTGAAAGCGATATCATCCTTCCTTTAAGTATGCCACTTCAGTTCTTTTTCTCTGAGATCATTAACTAGATGCTGCAAACTGATCAACAACCACACAGAGACAGGAATACTGGAGTTTCATTCACTCAAAATGAGACACACTCCACCAGCAAGCAGATAAAATATGTGTCAGTTACATGACAGTTGGCCATATTACTTGTGACAAAATAGTTGGCTGCATGAGATACAAAAGATATGTGTTTGTTATAATGTATGGCACAAAGACGATATATATATATATATACACATATATATATGAGATAAAGAGGAAGCACAAAAGTCATTAAATTGGTTATAGATGAAGGAATAAAAAAGTACAGGAATCTAACTGGATTAACCCCATCCTGAGTTGTTTTTAGGTTTTTTTAGAGCAGTTAGTATGTTTTGGAGTTATACATAGTAAATGATGAACTGGAGCAAAAGAAAATTGGTTATGCCAACTCTTAAAGTTCATCTCTAGGAAGACTTAGAGTGGGAGTTACACAGTCTTGTTAGGTGAATAGGAAAGTGGATGGAGCATGCAGAAGAAAACCGAAATGGCCTAAAAGACTATTAGGTCTATTAGGTTTGACCCTTGAAACCAATGAAAATATACTAACTCATGCATGGGCTTAATGTTGCCTAACTTATTTATGATTAATAGATTCAAATATATTTGTGGTCTTTGTACTTTGGACTGGTGAATCTGTACTTAGTGGAAATCAAAACTAGGAACAGCTAGAAATTTAGAAAAAAAAAACAGGTTGGAATTCAGAGCAAAAGTGAGTGTGCTTTGTCTCCACTCATTTAGAAACCTGCCTCCCCAAGGTTTGTTGAAACTTTAGTGGAATTGACATGTCCTTGGTACTTGTTGTAAAGGATCACAGTGGGAATTGAAAGCAAATATCCCAGTCAAGATTAATAAAAAAAAACAATTCTGGAGGAATTTCTTTTTAAGAATGAAAGGGAAATGTTAAGATTTAAAAAAAAACAAATATGACTGATCACAGGAGCTTTTTCTGAGCCAGCTAGGTAAGTTTCTTTTAAAAAAGATTGACAATATGTTATTTACCTGGACTCCAGGACCTGATCCTGGAGGTGTGTTTTCACTGGTGTGTTCCAAAAGATGGAAACAATAGTGACTTTGAGAAAAAAAAATTCTATTATTGTTTTTTTTTTCTCTTTAATAACTGATCCAACCAATAAGCAAGAGGAAGAAGTTCTACTGCAGGTAACCATAAAGATACATTAAAAAAGTCTTTAGTAGGAAGAAATCAAAATTATAATTTTCTTAATATCTTGAGAATTATAGATTTTTTCCTCATTCTTACTAAACAATGCCAATTCCCTTCATATGCATAAAAGACACAAAATATAATTGAAAGATATTTTTCAGTATCCCCTCATTACATGGAAAAAAGGAAAAGACCAACCCCTTTCCAAAAAGGAAAAAAAAAACCTTTGAAAATATCTCTTTATAGGGGAGAGACAGTGGTAATGCTTGAGGTATTTCTGGTTCAGAAGGTAATAATCTCTAATCTTGTTTTGTTTTTCTCTCTTGAAAAATCTACTGGTATGGTTTGAATTTTTGTTTCATTTATTCTATCTTTCCAAAGAAATGAGAGGTTTATCTCATTCCCTTCAAAGGTTTTTCATCCCCTGAAAAGTCTGGAAGTTTGGATCATAATTCCATATAACACCCCACAAACCACATCATTCCCAAAGTTTGAATTCCTCACAAGTACTTTCACTCCTGTCTCTATTGCTTTCACTCAGAGTCTGCATAACTTCTAAGTGCTGTTTGTAGTGGTCTTTCAGATAGTATAGAGCCCATTAAATGGGATCTATCCAAAGTCTAAAAATGACTCCTGATTGTTCTGTATCCATATTGCACCAACTCCCGAAACACCCAGAGATTAGTGCAGCCTCTCAATTATGACCATGAACCTGAGATGGACTGCTTTCTAAATCCTAATCCCTTGCAGACTATATGAAGCATGCAGATTACACAGAGATAATGTATGTGTTTATACTTACTAAATACATACTAAATAATATATATTATATAGGGGCATGCATGTGTGCATATAATTAACTTTGATGGAAAAAAACAGGAAAATAATTATGCAATAAAAAGTTGGATTTATGCCAAGATTTCAGGGTTGATTCGATATTAGGGAAAAAAAGTTATAAATAAGCTTCATTTATCAATAGTAAGAATGACAACAAATGAGAAAAATACATTTTTATTAATGGAGGAAAAAATATTGACAAATGCCACACATATATAGTGTGTGATACCTCTTTTATGGTGGCAAGGGACTGTGAATTAAAAGTATATGTATCCAACAATGGGAGAATGAATAAAAACAATATCATAATACATAATTGTGATGGGACTGTAATGTGTATAGGAAATGAAAAGTATAGTTTCAGAGAAATCTGTGAAGGCTACTAGGAACTGATACAGAGTGAGGTGATTGGACCCAAGAGGACAATTTATACAATAAAAACAATGTAATGAAAAACAACATTATAATTGACTTAAAGTAAAACTATCTGATCAGTGAAATGACCAACTATGATTTCAGAGGAGTAATGATGAAGCATAATACCAAACATTGGGTAAAAATGTGGTGAACTCAATGTGCATAATGAAAAACACATTTTGTATATGATCAATTAAATAATTTCTTTTGTTTAACCATCTATATTTGTTTCAAGGTTTTTTCAATAGTGGTGGGGAAGGAGAAAAGATAGATTTTTGTTAAATTAAAAAAACATAATTTTTAAAGACTAATGTCATGTTCAGATCTGTGACTTTATAAGTTTGTTTTTTCCTTATAATAAAGTGCTTCAGAATGAAGACATAAATCAACTAATTTTTTATTAAATCCCTACTATGTTCCAGAACCAAACTATTCTCAACACTACCTTATACAGTTTCTCATTTTCCTCATCAGTGTTTCTTAGATTTTTTCCTCCTTTCATAGCTTTCTTACCTTAGAATGATATTGAAGTCCGGCATTCCTCTAAAATAAGTTGCTTTTTTTTCATATACCATCAGGACCCTGAATAACAAAGATAGTGAAAAGTTGCAGCAAATCAAATCTGATTAACTATTCAAATCAGGTGCTGTATTTTCTTCTACACTTTAGCCAAGGTCAGGAGCTGTGAATATTTTAGAGAACACATTTAAATTTGATTTTCCTATAGAATTAAAAAAGGAGTTATTGAACTAAAAGTACAAATGCTCATTTAAAAAAATACTTTCCTGAAAGCAGCTTAGTAGAAAGGTTTGATTGAGAAGACCAAATTTTGCCTATATTAACTCACTGTACTGCATACATGATTCTGCATAATTTTGGTTTCTCGCAGCTGATGCCAATAAACCACACACTCTGTCAGGTCCTACAAAGATAGATATGTTTTAATCATAAATCCATGATGGTCAGTTTTATAACCACCCTCCTTGATGCCTTTCCTTGTCTTGTCCTTCCAGTGGCATCTCTTCAACTAGGCCCAGTGGAATGCTTTACTTCTGTTGCCAACCTTGATTTTATCTTTGATACATTTTTCTCACATTCTTGTCATCTTTTTGTTCTCACCGAAGGATATAAAACCTATTGGTAATTTATGCATTTTCTCACACCTCTTAAAATACAGTTCCTTGAATGGGCATTGATTTACATTTTTATACTGACACTCAGACTTTTTGCCACCATCACTTTGACTTTTCTCCTTTAAGGTTACATTCTATCGCCTGTCCTTTTTTATCACCTTTTTTTTTCATTTCCCACTTAAAATTCTTGACCTTTGATATTTCCCCAGATGCTCAAGCATGTTTTTTTTTTACTTTTATTTTTTGGTCAGCTTTGCCCAATTAATTGTTTTGTAGTGGAGCCTAAGAGGTATTTTATTTTGTTTTAAAATTTGCATATTTCTTATAATACTGATGGCATGTGCCTTTTTATATGAATATTTTAGATTGAATTTCTTCCCTGAAAACATGCTGGTCAAGTAACAGAAACATAGTGACATGTTTTTTGATAAATCTCAGAAAAACATTTAGTGAAATGACTCAAATGTATCTGAATCAAGAGGTATGGCTTGATTGATAAGTGGGGAAAAGATTTAAACAGGATCGTTCAGAGAAAGAAATTTAATGAAAAAAATAACCATTTTTTAAAAAAAAAGGCACAAAGCACCAATAAGATATATGCAAATTAAAAAAAAAAACTTTTAGGCTCCACTGAAAAACCAACACATCAATGAAGTTACAAGAAATAAAAAGAAAAATACTTAAGAAACTTGGTGAAAACAGGTATATCAATTGACTTTTTGGTGGAATAGCAAGTCTAGCAATTCTGGAAACCAATTTGGAATTATGCCCCAAAAGTTCTTAAATCATGACTATTCCTTTCCGATAAAGCATCACTACTAGATTCATACATCAATTTATTCAAAGAAAAAATAGGGAATTTTGTATATTATACAAAAATGTTTATAATAACTCTTTTTGTGAAGGCAAAGTTTCAATAATAAAGGAGTACCTAGAATTGGGAAATGACAAATATTGTGGAATGGAAAAATATTGTGATGTAAGAAAGGATAAAGAGAATATTGTCAATTAAACTAGCTGAGTATTCTATGTTCTGATGCAGTGAGGCGATCATAACTCTAAAGCCAAGCACAAATAGCTTTCCAGAGGACTCCTGCTATGAACTGCTTTCAAGGTTCTGATTACAAAGTAGAGTGAACACTCTATTTATTCAATAAGAAATCAGAGCAAAACATTAATAGAAAATCAAGGTACAGAATTCACAATGTTACAGCTTATCACAGAAAATCTAAATGCAGCATTTGCCATAACATAACTCAGTAACTTATCACTAAAATGGACACATAGTTTTCACCAAAGTGGTCACATAGTTAAATGGACACATAGTTTTCACCAAAGTGGTCACATAGTTTTGAACAAAGTACAATTATTTAGTCAATCAATTGCTTAGTAACTTAATCATTCAATAATAAAGTACAAATTCAATCATAACTACTAAGCTAAAAGTGAATATGCTGGTAGCCCCTTAGTAGAAAAAGTGCATTAAAAGAACAGAAACTTAGCTGTAATAACTCATGTTATGTGATTACACATAACACTAGATATTAACAATCTATGTCAACAAACTGCATGATGCCAGATAGAGACAGACTTAAGATCCATTGATGAGGGGCCTGAAATTGAATGGCTCACATAGCCTAACAAATGGATTATTGCAGGACAGTAATTTTTCCCCCTTTCACTAAACTACCTTTAAATGAAATAAAAGCTGTAAAATAGTTCTAGGGAATAAATACCAGTGTAATTAAATCATCCATCTTTAAAAGATTGAATTAATCAATTATGATAGATTGGGTGAGAGGATACTAGCTTTTGGAGGTTAAGAAAAGGCATTGCAAATGATGGTGTCTGAGTTGCATCTCAAAGGAGGAGAAGGATACTATAAAGTTTTTTATATTAAAAAATGTGAGATGACTAATGTAAAGGATTTGACAAAGGACAGGGAAGTGAGAATATCATTTGTTATGAAGAGAGAAAAATCCAGTTTTTTGGGTCACAGAGAAATAGGAGGGGAAGTAATGTCCAATGGTGTAAGAAAGCTAGGTGAGGGCTACATCATATACAGTTTTAAAAGTTAAGATGGTGCTAAAACCCTCAATCTGGAACAAATTCATCCTCAAAAATATTTTCTTAGTCACCCACTTTGAGCAGAACACAGTTCTTTGCTTAAAGGGAGATATTAAGTTTATGCAAGCCAAGGTCTTCTGTCTAAAATAGCTTACAGTATCCCAGGTACATAAGAAATCAAAATGGCTACTCATCTCACCTGAAAGTTCATGAAGACTGTAAAAGAGAGTTACCCAAAAAAGTTATATAACCAGGAAGGAAAATCTTACAGCAAATCACTTTTTTCCTGTGTCATGAAGGAAACAAAACACCTCAATGTAGTTTGCAAAGTATGAAATCTAGTTTACTCCTGGATGACTCTTTTACAAACCATGTTTTTAGATGAGTTACTAAATTTCTGTGGACAAGGATTTTCTTTCTGTTAAATGAGGAAGCTAGGCTGTATGATCTCTAAGATCTCATTCTACATTCACACTCTGTGATCCTTGGGCTGTAACAAAGAATATTATGCTTGTAGCCACAGGGCAATGACCAGGGAAATGGTATTTCAGAGGATGATGGAAAATTTTTCACATTCATTTCAGGAGATGTGTTGGTCCAGTCATTACCTCCACATGTTTAAGGGGATTAGCCAGGGTCTATAATTGTCTTTCTTAAAGTTTTTTGTATTCCATTTAGGGTCTGGTGGAACCTATTGATGACATTTCAGAATAATACACAAATAAAACACATAGAATTAAAGGGAGAGCAATTATATCTGTATAGTTATAATATAAGCTGAGAAATCAATGCTCTCCAGGTCCAGATGCCTTATCAAATGTAATCTGGTCACTATGGTGATAAAGTCCTCACACTGGCAACTTTTCACATTGACCCACTTTATTTTCCTTTGACCTATACAACAAAGATGTGAAATGACATTTCACCCTAAAGAAAGAAAGAAAACATGAATAAAATATTCCATTCTCCTATTTCTTTTTTTTTTTTTTCTTTTTGAAGGGGGGGAGGCAGGGCAATTGGGGTTATGCGACTTGCCCAACGTCACATGTCTAGTAAGTGTAAAGTGTCTGAGGCCCGATTTGAACTCAGGTCCTCCTGACCCCAGGGCCGGTGCTCTACTCACTGCGCTACCTAGCCACACCTATTCTCCTATTTCTCCAATGAACTTTAGCTTGTGCTAGGGTAGACTCACACTAATTGTCTAGAGATATTTGCTCTTGTCCTGACCAACATCAGATAAACTTGTGATATTTGCCATCCCATAAATGAGTTGTCTTATTTCCCTAGAGCCTCAGATTCAGTCTTCTGGGATCATAAAATTATATGATACCTTGATATAAAGACAGTTTAGAAAGCATTGTTGGCCACTATTTTTATTTTTTAGCAGAGAGCAGAGTTTATGATGGAGGACTGGATCCACTCCCTAAGTAGATGCTTCAATTCAAATTGCTCCTTTGTCCTTGTAAAATTTTGAAAACTGGAAGGCAAGAAATCCTAGCTATTTTACTGTCGAAGGTAGGAACCTATTAAACTATCCCTATTTAGGATTCTAGAAAAAATATTTTTCGTAATCAGCCTGATCATTTCCTATTTGCTGAAAGCAGGATACTTCTAACAGGACAGTTCTAATCAACCACTAGGAAATACCTATTCATTTGTCCCCTAAGCAATGCAGAGTCAGGGAAAAGGAAGCACTGGGCACAAACATAAGAATTGTTTGAAGGAATTGTTTTCACTTTAGTGGACAACATGCATTTTGTATATTAACTCATTTTATGCCTCCCATCTTTTTAGACCCAATATTTTGGATAAGACTTCTCTTTGAGTCAGTTATTAACTTGGTATTTGTAATAGTTTTTCAATGTTTTAATAACTATAATTCAATGTAATTGGTTTCCTTTCTATGTTCAGCATTTTGCTTCTTCCATTTAAAATGAATTCAGAAAACAGTTGCAAATCCTTAAATCACTTTCATCTCTCTGCGACTCTGTCTTTCTTTCTTTCTGTCCCTGTTTTTCTCTCCTAGCAGAGTGACTAATAGCCTGCAGTCTCATAATCTAAGGAAACATGAAACTAATTACCAATTTATTTTATTTTCATTGGAGAAAGAAAAAAAATTCTAGTGTCCCTGTTTTAAAATGAGGATTGAGACATATCAAAATTAAGAAAATATTACCACTAAGATTTTTTTTAATGTTTCATATTCTGATCATTGAAATATAACATAGAAAAAGAGGAAATAAAGAGAAGAAAAAGACTCACAGAGACATAGTGAGAAGAAAAATAGGTTTCAATTGCAATGAAATATCCCATTCTCGGCCGCTCTGTTAAATCATTCTCCTCCTTATTCTTTTGGTCCTTCTAACTGGTGTGCTCCTCTTTCTCCACTGGGCCTCTATCACCATCATCTTCTTCTTCTCCTTTCTCATTATTTTTATAACTATTATTATTTATATTGCTGTTGTTATTGTTTTGGTTATTTTTCCAACATTGTGATGTGTAATTCTCTCACCACACAACATAATATTAAGGGGTTCCTTGCTAGTGAATCCTAAGTTGCCTGTGGGAAATATCATCTACATCATATGCTAAAGCCTTAACAAGTAAGGACACAAGTAAAGCAATAGAAACAGCCTGATTTTCTCCTGATAGGAAGGTATGATTAAGTAATGAAGTGAGGATTGTGCAAGTACAGGGAAACCACTGGATCAGTGCACTGTAACAGATACATGAGACTGAAGCCTGATGATGAGATGCTAATCTCCGTAGAGTAGTGGCAGTCCTGCGGTACAAGGCTTTGGTTACATGGGGAATTTACACATTCCCTCCATCACCTATACTTTGAAAATGATTCTGATGTTCTTTTGTACATGTGGCCATAGAAATCTTGGGACTTTTTGTTTGGTTATTATTAAGGTTCTTCTAGGCTATATTGTTGATTTTCCTTTGAAATAAGGAGCTATATAATGTTTGTGATACAAGAGATTTAATATATATCTCAAATACCTTCGAGCTGGGTCACTTTCAGTTTACCCTCAGCCTGTATTTTAATGGTGAGCACCAGAGTTTTGTCATTTTCTTGTAACCTTTTCTAGCTGTTTCATCTCACAGTAATTGTCTATTCTCTTCAATTTTATAACATTTATAGTTTTGAACATACACATAATCAAAGCGAGGAAGGAAGGAAGGAAGGAAGGAAGGAAAGGAGGGAGGAAGGGAAAAATAAGAAAGGGAGGAGGAAAGAAAGGAGAAGATAACTAGAAAAAAGGTTTTTCAAAAAAAATTATTCAAAGTTGGAATGCAAAACAAAGTCTGACTCTACTCTAGCCCTCAATCTTATTGGAGAGTATCTTAAAAAAAATCTTGGATAAACACTTTCTAAAAGGGGATTATTGCAAGGGAAGGGGGGATTTTAAATCTGAAATTTTATAATTATACTTTTTTTGTCTTATTTTTTAATATCACCAACTAATTTATAAAAGAGAGGAAAGATATTGCATTTATGATTTGGTTTTATTGTGATTTTTTTCCATTTGTATCCACTTCCTAGTGATCCTATTTGGGTGTATATGTATGCACACATACATGTGTGCATAAACATATATACATGGATACATACACATATTGCATACATATATGTGTATATATATATATATTTCTAGTTCTTTCTCTGGAAGAAGATAGTATCTTTAAATGTATTTTATATTTAATTTTTGTATTTATAATAGTCAAAATAACATTTTCTCAAAGACGTTCTTAAAAAAAAATATTGCTGTTGGGGCGGCCAGGTAGCACAGCAAGTAAGAGCACTGGCTCCAGTGTCAGGATGAGCTGGATCGAATCCCGGGCTAGGATACTCAGCACCACACCCCGAAATAACTGGCCTTGTAACCTTGAGCAAGTTACTTAACCCCGATTGCTTAAAAAAAATATTGCTGTTACTATATACAATGTTTTCTTGGTTATGCTCATTTTATTCTTTCTTATTTTATGTAAGTTTTTCCAAGTTTTCTTTCTAATATCATCAAACCCTCATTTATTCTAACACAGTAGTATTCCATCCCAATCATATACAACAACTTGTTCAACCCTTTGCCAATTGACAGACATTCCCCAAATTTCTAGAATTTTGTTACCACAAAGAGAGCTGTTATAAACATTTTAGAATATCGATGTCCTTTTGTCTTTCTCCTTTGTCATTTCTGGAAATAGACCTAGTAGTGGAATTGCTGGGTGAAAGTGTAAAGGCAGTTAAATAATTCCTTGGGCATAATTCCAGATTGCTCTCCAAGATGGTTGGATCATTTTCAAGTTCCACCAACAATGAATTATTGTACCAAATTTTCCATATCCCAACCAAAATTTGTCACTGTACACGTCAATCATTTTAGCTAATCTGGTTGTTATAAAATTTCGAAAAATTGTTTTAATTTGCATTTCTCTATTCAATAATTATTTAGAGCACTTTTTTCATATAACAAAAATTATTTTTTATTCATTAGAAAACCACTTGTTCATATTCCTTGACCATTTATCAATTGTATTTACTATTGTTTTTACTTGGAATACACTATAGTGAATTTATTCATTCATTCAGTCATTCATTTCCTTTTTTGGTGTGTAGTTGAGGTTAAAAAACTTGCCCAAGGTCACACAGCTAGTAAATGTTAAGTGTCTGAGGGCGGATTTGAACTCAGGTCCTCCTGACTTCAGGGATGGTGCTCTATTCACTGGACCACATAGCTGCCCCTATAGTGAATTTATAGGAGGACTGAATTTATAATCAGAGGCTCTAAATTTAAATCTCAATTTTTTCACTTACTCCCTGTGTGACCTTAGTAAAATCACTTATTTTTTTTTCTACTCAGTTTTCTCTCCATAAATTGAGAAACTTGACAAAAATGTGTATGGTTATTTCCAGATCCAGATTTATGACCCCCTCCTTTTAATAAAAAGTAAACTCCTTGTGAACAGAAACTATTAATATTGTTCTCTTGCCTTTTGGATGAAACGAACAATGATTTTCTCAAAAGGGAATGATAGTACCTTCTTGAAATGTAAATATTGAGATTGACTTGAATTCTTGAAAATATAAAATGGATTGTTAACTAATAATTTCTGATCATTCTCTTAACAAGTTTTAACCAACAGGAGTCACTGGATTTTAAAAATATTTATTTATTTATTCATTTTTATGTTTCAACACTCATTACCAAAATATTTTGAGTTCCATAATTTCTCCCCATCTCTTCCCTCCCAGAACCCAAAAATAGCAAGCATTATGATTTTCCCTTCATTCAATCTGCCCTCCCTTCTATCACACCCCCCTTCTTTTTTTTTATTCACACACATATATATATATATATATATATATATATATATATATTTGAATATTTTATTTAAAACTTTCAATTCCAGATTCATTCCCTTCCCCCCCCTGCCACTCACCCCCACTGGGGAGACAAGCAGTTCAGTATAGGTTGTACATGTGCGGCTAATGCAAAACAATAACATAGTAGATGTATTGTAAAAGACTGACTATATTTCCCTCCCTCCTATCCCACCTCCCACTTGTTCTATTCTCTACTTTGATCCTGTCCCTTTTCACAAGTGGGTGCCTCTAACTTCCCTCCCCCCCAGCCTGCCCTCCCTTCCATCATCCCCCCTCACATCCCCTTCCCCGCTATTCTCCTGGAGGGTGAGATCCCCTATTTAGTGTGTATTTCCCTCCCTCCTCAAGCCAGATTCAATAGGAATAAGGTTGACCCATTCCTTTTTGCCTTCCTATTCTTCCCCTCCATTGTAACCATTTTCCCTTGCCTCTTCTGTATGATAGTTTGCCCCACTCTGTCTCTCCCCATCTCCTCTCATTATATTCCTCTCACGTCTTAATTTCACCTTTTAAGTATCATCCCTTCCTGTTAAATTGGTCCTGTGCCCTCTATCTATGTATACCTGTAAACGTATATACACACATTCACATATGTATTCATATGCCTGCATACCCTCATATAAAGACATATATATATGCATATATATATATATATATATATATATATATTTCTAATCCCTTCAACTACTGAGAAAAGTTTCATAAGTTACAATTATTGTTTTTCCATGTAGGAATGTTAATAGTTCAACTTTGTCCAGGTGGTTCAGCGAGCAAGAGTACCGGCCCGAGTGCCGGGACAACCCGGATCAAATCCGGGCCCAGACACTCAGCACCACACCCAGAAACAACAACTGGCCGTGCAACCCCGAGCAAGCCACTCAACCCCAATTACTTCAAAAAAAAAATAGTTCAACTTTGATAAGTTCCTTATGATTTCTTTTCCCTGTTTACCTTCTCATGCTTCTCTTGCTTCTTGTATCTGAATGTCAATTTTTCTATTCAACTCTGGTTTTTTCAGCAAGAATGCTTGAAAGTCCTGTATTCCACCGAATGACCATATTTTCCCCTGAAACATGATACTCAGTTTTGCTGGGTAGGTGACTCTTGGTTTTAATCCCAGCTCCCTTGACCTCTGGAATATCACATTCCAGGCCCTTCTATCCCTCAGTGTAGAAGGTGCCAGATCCTGGGTTATCCTGATTGTGTTTCCACAATATTCAAATTGTTTCTTCCTGGCTGCTTGCAATATTCTCTCCTTAATCTGGGAATTCTGGAACCTGGCTATAATATTCCTAGGAGTTTTCTTTTTGGGATCTTTTTCAGGAGGTGATCGGTGGATTCTTTCAACCTCTATTTTGCCCTCTTGTTCTAAAATATCAGGGCAGTTTTCTTTGAGAACTTCCTGGAGGATGCTTTCCAGGCTCTTACTTTGGTCATGGCTCTCAGGCAGTCCAATAATTTTTAAATTATCTCTCTTGGATCTATTTTCCAGGTCAGTGGTTTTTCCCATGAGATATTTCACATTGCCTTCTCTTCTTTCATTTGTTTGGATCTGTTTAACTGCATCTTGATTTCTCATAAAGTCATTAGCTTCCATTTGCTCCAATCTAATTCTGAAGCAATGATTCTCCTCATTGAGCTTTTGAGATTCTTTTTCCATCTGGCAAATTTGACTTTTTAAGGCATTCTTCTCCTCATTGCCCTTTTGAGCCTCCTTTGCCATTTGAGTCAGTCTGTTTTTTAAGGCATTATTTTCTTCAGTCAGGCTGTTGACTCTCATTTCATAATTTTCTTGCATTGTTCTCATTTCTCTTCCCAATTTTTCCTCCACTTCTCTTATCTGCTTCTTAACGTCCTCTATGGCCTGTAACCAGCTTGTATTTTCCTTTGAAGCTTTTGGTGCAGGAGTTCTGACTTCACTGTTTTCCTCCTGTTCCATGCCTTGGTCCTTCTTGTCTCCAAAATAGGAGTGTAACGTTGGAATCTTCTGTCTGCTTTGTTTCCTTTGTCTGCTCATTTTGCCACTCAATTATTTGACTTTTGGGCTTTTTGCCTCAGTAGGACTCTGCCACTAGACAGGGGAGTTTTCGTCCCAAACGCTCGGGTTTTCTCAGCTGCCGGAGGTATTAGATGGGTGCCCTCTCTGAGGTCTCCACATGCTCTGGCAAGCTGGACACACACCCCAGGACCTCCACCCTAGACTGCAATCCAGATCCAAGCAGGTTAAAGCAAGAGCGATTACCCCTCAGACTGGTGCTTGGTCCCCCTACACTCTGCAGGCCAGGAGCTGAAGCCACCACATGGTGCTGGCAGGCTGTGCTGGCATCTCAGTGGTTTCTCGCTCTGGGGGTAAAAGCCACACACTCCCACTTACTGGTCCCAAATTCCAGACTGCACTGGCCTCTCACCTTGTCCTTCGCATGTATGTGTTGATAAATCTGGAAACGGTCACAGCTGCTGCTGATCTGGAGTCCCTTTGGTCCCTCTGGCAGGCGGCTGGTCAGGCCCGCCTTGGGGCTAAAGCCTAGATGTGGCCCTGGGCTCGGCTCCCAGAGCGTTCTGCTGGCTGATTCTTTCCGGCCTGCCGGGCTGTTCTCAGCGGGAGGTTAGCTTCTCTGTGTCATTTTGTGGGTTCTGCAGCTCCAAAGTTTGTTTAGAGTCCCCTTTTTACATGGATTGGGGAGGGTGGAAGCCGGAGCCGTGGGAGGGTCGTGCTTCTACTCCGCCCCCCACACCCCCCTTATTATCCCCTTCCTCCTTATTTTCTTGTAGTGCAAGACAGATTTTTCTATCCCATTACCTATATATCTTATTTCCCAGTTTCATGTAAAAACAATTTTTTTTGTATTTGTCTTTAAAACTTTGATTTCCAAATTCTCTCTCTTCTTCCCTTCCCACACACCCTCATTGAAAAGGCAAGCAATTCAATGTAGGTTATACAGGTGTAATTATGCAAACCATTTCCATAGTGATCATATTGTGAAAGACTAGCTATATTTTCCTCCATCCTATCCCACCTCCCACTTATTCTATTTACTTCTTTGACCCTGTTCCTTTTCAAAAGTGTTTACTTCTCACTACCCCTTTCCCCACTCTGCCCTCCCTTCTATCATCCTACCTCCTTACCTCCTTCCACCCAACTTTCCTGTAGAGTAAGATACCCAATTAAGTGTGTATGTTATTCCCTCCTTAAGCCAAATATGATGCAAGTAAGGTTTTTTCATTCCCTCTCACCTCCTAGGCTGAACCTCATGCTGCTCTTTCACTCATTATCCACTCCGTTCTTGGAGTTTGTGGGTTGAGAAGTCTGGAAATTGCCACAGCTGCCAGTGTTTTATTTTTACAGGTATTTGGTGTTGTTTGGGGGAGAGCTGAAGCAAATCCCTGCTTTTGCTCCGCCATCTTGGCTGTGCGACTACCACGACACCCCACCCCCATGCCCCCACACCTGCCAGGAGCCAATGAATTTGAGTAGGGATAATTCACATGTCACTATTTTTTAATATGGTCACTATAGTGATAGATGAAAAGAATGATAATGACATGTTACAAAATTAACTTATGTGTGGATAGATGTGTTATATATGTGCATATACATGTGTGCTTATGCCTATATATGTGTGTATATATGATCATAGCACTTGCTACACATACACACATATATACTTACTCATATACAAATGCATACATACCTTTATATATTGAAATGTTTACTAAATTACAGGTGATATACTTTCTAAAATGAGGATTTTGGTAATCACACGGTGCTTTGACCTTATTGGACCATATCTGGAGTATTCTGCTGAGTTCAAAGTGCTCCATTTTAGAGAGAATGTTTACAAGCAGTGAGACCTCCATATATTGACATTGAGGAAGGTTACTATACTGCGTATTATGTGCCATTTAATGGTCTAAGTGACTGGAAACGCTTTTCATTAAAATGGAAGATTTAAGGGGGATATGGTAGCATCTCGAAGTATTTGAAGAATTGTCATATGTTAAAAGACACTTTCACCCAATTTACTCCAGAGATAAGAAGGAGAAACAATGGTTATAAGTTATGAAGATATACATACATACATATATATATATGTATATTTTTATATAGGTTTGATGGAAGGGAAATTTCTTATTAGTTAAACCTATGAAATAAGGTAATTACAGAAAAAATAAGATTGACTCTAGCAGGACAACAGGAAATAAGCAAGGGGAATGTCAGGTCTCAGGAAGTATTAAATTCAATAATTTAGCAAGTCATACTCTGTCATTTTACTGATACAGAAAATTATTCCTTCATAAGCAAGTCCAAGAAATGTGGAGGGTGGATTGAAATAGATTATGGGAAGTGTATGTTCTTTGTAAAATTCCATTTAATATTTTTAAAGGTAAAAGTAACACTGGAATACTCTAGAACAGACATTGATTCGGTAAGACTCAGGGTCCCTTGCTCTGTTTTCCTAATGCTACTTTCTTCTATTTAGGCAATGATTAGTTGTCACGTATTTCCTTCCCATTTTCACTGAAGATACAGAAATGAAAAACAATGTGACTGAATTCATTCTCCTTGGACTAACACAAGACCCAGGGAAACAGAAAATAGTTTTTGCTGTCTTCTTCATTTTCTACACTGCAACCATGTTAGGAAACCTGTTCATTATTTTGACCATCAAGACCAGCCCCACACTTGGAGCCCCAATGTATTTCTTTCTGACGTACTTGTCCTTTGCAGACTTCTGTTTCTCTAGTACTACAGCCCCTAAACTAATTGTAGACAGCCTCTCTAAAAAGCAGATGATCTCCTTTGATGGATGTATGACCCAGCTATTTGGAATGCATTTCTTTGGATGTATGGAAGTCTTGGTCCTTATCCTCATGGCCTATGACCGCTATGCGGCTATCTGTAAGCCTCTGCACTACACGGTCATCATGAACCAAAAGACATGTGGGATTTTAGTAAAAGTGGCATGGGTGGGGTCTTTTCTGCATTCTATCACCCAGATCTTCCTTGCCTTAAGTTTACCCTTTTGTGGTCCCAATGTAATTGATCACTATTTCTGTGACTTGCAGCCTTTGCTGAGATTGGCCTGCACTGACACATATGTGATAAACCTGTTGGTTGTTTCCAATAGTGGAATCATATGCATGATGAGCTTTGCCATTCTACTGACCTCCTATGCTTTTATTCTTTATTCACTAAGAAATCATAGCGCAGAAGGGAAGCGCAAAGCCTTGTCCACCTGTACCTCCCACATAATCGTGGTCATTATATTCTTTGTCCCTTGTATTTTCATATATACTCGGCCCCCAGTTATCTTCCCTGTGGATAAATTGGTGTCTGTATTTTATACCATTGGCACTCCTTTGCTCAACCCCTTGATCTATACCCTGAGGAATGCAGAAGTAAAACAAGCTATGGGAAAGCTATGGAGCGACACAGCAAGTTCACATGGCAAATAGCGTATATACCCTCCCCAACCAAGTTACTAGCATATCACTTTACAGCTGCCTACCTCAGTTTCCTCGACTCTAAAATGAGAATAAGAATAACACCAACCCCCAGGGTTGTTCTGTGGATCAATTCAGATAATATTTTTAAAATACTTAGCACAGTGCCCGAAACATGGTAGGTGTTTAATAAATGATTGTTACATTATTCTCCTTCAAAGATTTAGACCAATGTGAAGAAGAGATGTTATCTACTGGCATTTATCCCTGACCTCTGAAATTATGAGAATGCAATGTAGGCAGATAAATACTGAATGACTAATGATTCTATCATGTTCATCCCAAAATACCAAAAGAATGACAACACTATGAATGGTTACAATTTTCAATTATGACATGCTGGTTTACCCCACGTCGGTGTAACTCTGTATATAGTTTCTTCTGACTAGGGAGAAAAATCAATGATTTCAAAGATTTCAAGTGAGAAGGGAATTTAGAGGCCATATAATGCAACCTTTTCACTTGGTATGTGAAGATACTGAGGACCATAAAGTTTAAGCATTTCCCTGAAATTGACATAAATAGTAAGTGACAGAAATCTTGGATTTTAGTCTAGCCCTAGTGGTATTTTCATTATAATATTATCCTACCTATACCAAATTTTCCCTTTTTATTCTTGTTCTGGAACCTCTTTCATTCCTGAGTTATGGAGATAGATCTTCATGACATGACAGAAGATTGTGTTCACTTTTACTAGGAAAAAATTATTTTGCTGTTTCTTACAATGTCAGTTTATAAAATGTCTGTCTTTGAAATATCTGTGTCCTTTGGTTGAAACAGATTAAAAGTCAATTACTTCCTGTCAAAATCAATCGCATATTAATAAGATCTCAGGAACCACAGCATGAACCTTGGAGAGATTTCTGGAGTAGTTACACGTGAGAGGGGGAACCAAGTCTTATAGTTGGGTGCCAGAAATCTTTGGGAAGGATAAAAATGTTACAACATGTTAAATATATATTTAAAATAATCCTATAACCAGGGACAGATGCTAGATTTTAGAAATGATGGAATCTTAATTTGCATGTGGTTTACACAATAGTAGAGATTACAGAAAAAAAGCATCTTACAATATCTTACCTAATCTATGCAATACATTTACACAATCTAATGTGAGTACTTGTTAATAAACCACATATTAATGGTCCTCCATGCAAAAAATACAAATGATGTTACTTAAAGTAGATTGGAGCTGCTTAGGTTAACTTGAATTATTAAGTTTACTCCTGAACATTTCTCCATTAAAAATCATAACGCTGAGAAAATAATCTTTACTAAAATTCTCTGGACCTATTCAATTTACTACATTGAATAAGTTACACAAAATGATCCTTTTATTTTTACTATTTGGTGATTCTAAGAAAATGCTCTTTTGGGGTAAGATGATGAGATATTCAAAGGCCACTGTGAACCCTGTATAGATGCTTTTTTGGTTTCTGAGGTGACAATTTATGGAGAAAATCCTTAATAATAAGCAGGATAAGAAATTTGAAACGAAGTTTTCTGCTTTTGTCAAGACTTGGCTCCAGATCAGGTTGATCAAATTGGACTGGGATATTTCTTCATCCACTGACCTTTAAGTCAACTTAACTTATGGAACCAAATTCCCCATAATTAACATGCCTCATTTCCCTGGAGGCTGTCAACTCTCTAAGTTTGTAAAGTTTGATGCAAGTACTATAAATAATTGTTTAAGAAAAAAAAATCATTAGGCTCTAAGAAAACCAGGCAGACAGCCCTGCACCGTGAAGATTTAGGTCAACTTTCTGTCTAGATAGAGTAATAGAGTCTGTCTAGCTTTCTCCTAGCCTTTAAAAGCATGTGAGACAAGGAAATGGAGTTGTGACTTCCAATACTATTAGGTGACCAAGACATAACCATAGTATAAGAATATGTGATGCCTGGAGTGAACAAAGTGATGGTAAGATGATGAACTCATGAAAAAATCTTCTTTCTGTAAATCCTTTTCCCTCTTTGCTCCCCGCAATGGGTACAATCTCTGTTCACTTTCCCTTTGACCATTCCTCTCTTTATCCCCACTCTTCCTATTCCTGCTTTTTTTTATTCAGATCTTTAATTTTACCTAATGACCAAAATCTCATCACTTCATGTCTTTATTTTTCTATTCAATACCCATTCCATATTTTTTTTTCTTTTTTTAACTTAATGGAAAGGCAGGTCAGGGAAACAACAAAAGTGGGAAAACAATTGAAAAAATATTGAAGTCTAAATTCTTTAGAGCTTTGAATGTTTGAGTAAGGACTTCAACTTTTATTCTCTAGGAGGTGAAAAACCATGGAAAGTAATTAAATAGGGTAGAAAATGAAAGCTGCATTACTTAAAGAATATTAATCAGAAACCATAGAAGTAATTCATCTCATCTTTTGGAATAAATACAGTTGAATTTCTTGGATCTAAGAATATCTATGGGTATAGTTATTGTCCTCATATTCAATTGGTCTTACTGTACATGACACTTGTGATATTGGTGAGATGTCTCATTATTCTGATTTATGTGCATATGCAGAAATACAGACAGAGAAATTACATAAAGCTTCACAGTTCTTACAATGACTCAGCAACAAGGTTTCACCAGAATCTGACAAATGCCACCATATCTCACTGCTGCCCAGCGAACCAAGTCCTTGCCTTTTGCTGGTCATAGACTACAAATGTTTGTGACTTAGATGGATTGAGGTTTGACAACTTTTTTTGGTTTTATTAAAATCTCACCAATAGTTTGTATTTATACTGCCAGGACACATTTAAGGATTGACATATTTACCAAATAAAAACATTTTCTAATTTTTTCCCCCCAAACAGTGGCACACTTAGCAGGGGGGTATTATTCATGGGCTAGACAGAAATAAAATCATTACATAAAATTAATTTTTTTCTGGAAAATGTAAATAGGAAATGAAAACCCCTCACCTTGTATAGAACCTGAGGCATCATATTCTATTTGGGAAATATGAATAATGAGAAAGGGGAGAGAGAGGGAGAGAAAGAAGGGAGGTAGAGAGAGAAGAGTAATAGAAAAAGAGAGAAGGAGAGAATGACAGAGAGATCATCATTTAGCTCCAGGTCCAATTTGTCTGTTACTACTTCCATTTATTTCACCCCTAACATCATTGTCCAAACTTTCTGCTAGAGCTATCATCAATTGCACTAATACAAATGCATATACAATTTTTTGATCTTCTTTAGTCTTAAACCATCTAATAGACATTTGCTTTTAAGAAAATTGCATCTGGCCAAACACATTTCCAAATGCAAAGTGCAGATGTTTTTACTTGCATGGTACTTTCACTGACCATTTCCCTTCCTCTCTGGGGCATGCAGGTAATCTTGATTTCTGATCAGAACATCAGAAGTTCTGGCAGGTCCTAACACGTGGAAGAGGCTTGGGGCCAAGCTAAGGAATTTTGATTGCCAGAAGATCGACACTAATGAGTTGGGGGAACTTCATTATAAGAAGAATGCTAACAAGAATACAAATTGTTTTCATCAGCTCAGGAAAACAATGCACACCAGGAGTGGGCACACCAGTCAACCAATTTATGTAAAAAAAAAAAAAACATTAATCTTGCTCCTACTACATGTCAGCTAGGAGCTGAAGATGCAAGTTCCAAGAATGAAAGGTATAATCATTTAACTTGCCTTCTGATCTTGACCATATGCCAGCAAACTCCTAGGAAGGAATGGGTTGGGGAGAGAAAAACAGAAATTCTGATATAGATATGATAGTAAGAATAGAGGAGGAAGAGGAACAGCAGTAGCAACAGCGCAGCAGCAGTGGTAGGATTAGCAACAGTAGCGAAAAAGGTAGTAGTAGCATTAGCAGTAATAGGAGTAATAGCAGTCATAGAAGCATCAACAGTTCTCAGCCCACTTGAAAACCCCAAGAGAGGGAGTTTATCTTTTACGGGCAGATCTGAGAAGAAAGGCAATGGGGATTCATGTTCTGGAAAAAATGAAATACTTCTTTTGATATGTACCAATTGAGAAAATCTTTCTAGTGCCTCTAGGCAATTTTAAAACTGTAAAACAGTTGTTGATCTTACTGATAAAGTTTACTGATTAGATAGTTCTTTGTATCAATAAGAAACTCATATGCATGTGGTGGTGGGGGGTCGTTCAGGGTAGATCTGCACTAGATATTTTAGAGGGAAATTGGTCTCACGGATGACACAGGCTATACTAATTATTGATAAGTTTCACTATGCAGAAACATATCAATCAAAAACTTGAGGAGAGATAATTTTGGAATAGAATAATTTATGAGGTGGCAAAGGACGATGTTGAACATATATAGTCAATCATATCTTGTCATTTCAATCCATAGGAATAAACATTTTTTTTTGGGGTGGGTGGAGGAGAGGACGTTTTAACCTCATATTTTGTGTGTAAACCTAGTTGCCTTTTTCTCTCTGGGGAGGGGCCCTGTGGCTCCGAAACATACATAAATCAAAAGACCTGGAATTCAGTGACAGAAACATATTAATAACTCTGGAATTGACAATCCCCTCTTCACTATAGGTTTTTAGGGAAACGATATGGGAAATATTGAGGTTATGATATCTTTGGGACTTCTACTTTGAAATTTCTAATAGGTAGTTGGTTATGTGGAATTGAAATTAATATTAGCTAAATCCATGGGAAATTAGGGGAAAGAGGGAGAGAGACACAGATAGAGAAAGTAGAGAGACAGAGAGAGAGAGACAGAGAGAGAGACAGAGACAGACAGAGAGAGACAGAGAGAGAGACAGAGACAGAGAGACAGAGAGAGACAGAGAGACAGAGAGAGACAGAGAGAGAGATAGAGAGAGAAGGAAACAGAGGGAGGGAGGAGGGAGGTCATTAATTGTTTCATATCATCTTCAAAATAAGCTTCCCATAGAATACTCCAGAATTTTTTTGATTTTGTACATATGATGCATATGTATATATGCATATGTATGTGCGCAGACCTACATGTATATTTGTATATGTGCATCTATGTATATGTAAAGGTAGATTTATATACACATAAATGTATATTTCTTGAAAGAAGGTATAAATGAGATGTTTATTTAATATTTCAGTGGCAGAAATCCAGGAATGACAGCTCAAGTATTGGATACTAGCTAGTACTTGGGGGGGGGGGGCTTCTTATCTGTAACAGTGATCCAAATTGCATACGAATAAATATAAAACCTTATCTGCATTTAAAAAAATCACTTTATAAGTAGAAAATGATGGAGGCAAGATAAAAGAGCAATTGTGAAGAGGGAAAAGACCCCGAAGATATGTTATAAATGCAAGGTCAATGTGAGCAGAACTCTAAAGTATTTCAAAAGATTTACATGATTTTAGGCTACATTGTAAGACATATTGAACAATGAATTGACAGACCGAGTATACACTGTTGAGAACTTTATTGGAATATCATATTCATTTCTGCAAATATTATTTTAAGAACATTGGGAAATTCATGAGTGTAAAGGACAGGGAAATGTGAATCATAAAGAGCCTCTGTTGTTAAAGACCTCTCACAATCAATAATGCCAAATTGTATGCAAATATCATTAATGTACACATTTTTCAACATGCTTTTGGACATGTTCTTCAATACTGACCATTAAAGATTCCTCTTTCTTTTTTCTGTAGATACTCAATGATTAATAGGGCACTTGTGTCCTTTAAAAATGGAAAATCAAAGTCATGTGACTGAGTTCATTCTTCTGGGACTTTCACAGAATCCAAATATTCAGAAAATGGCATTTGTTATATTCTCAATTTTCTACCTTGCAACTGTTGGGGGGAATTTGTTTATTGTTGTGACCATCATTTGTACCCCTTCTCTTTTGGGCTCCCCTATGTACTTCTTCCTAGCCTTTCTGTCTTTCCTGGATGCCTGTTTCTCTTCTGTCATTGCTCCTAAAGTTATCATAGACTCTCTCTGTGAAAAGAAAACCATATCCTTCCAAGATTGTATGGGTCAGATTTTTGCAGAACATTTCTTGGCCGGTGTTGAGGTGATTGTCCTCACATCCATGGCCTTTGACAGGTATGTGGCTATCTGTAAGCCTTTGCACTACATGACAATCATGAATCGGAACCTCTGTTTGTTGCTGGTGGGAGTAGCCTGGTCTGGAGGCTTCTTGCATTCCATGATTCAGATGTTCTTCATGATTCCATTACCCTTTTGCGGCCCCAATGTAATCGATCACTTTATGTGTGACTTGTACCCTTTGTTAGAACTTGCCTGTACTGACACCCACGTGCTTGGTCTGATGGTTGTGGCCAACAGTGGTCTTATCTGTATCATCAATTTCTCACTGTTGCTTGTCTCTTATGGAGTTATCCTGCATTCTCTAAGGACACACAGCATAGCAGCACGTCGCAAAGCCCTTTCTACTTGTGGTTCTCACATCACAGTTGTAGTCTTATTTTTTGTACCATGTATATTTGTATATACACGACCTCCCACAACTTTCTCTTTTGACAAAATGGTGGCGATATTCTATAGCTTTCTAACTCCCTTATTAAATCCCTTGATCTACACATTTAGGAATACAGAAATGAAAAATGCCATGAAGAAACTGTGGAGCAAAACAGTAATTAATGCTGAAAAATAAATATTTTAAGGAATCTTCTAAATGATAAGTTAGATGTCTCATCTTGATTTGACTGTTCTTCATACCCTGAAAACAATGTCAAAAAATAATTTAAGGATTAAATGTCTTGTTGAGGAAAATTAATTTAAGGCTAATTTTTTTCATAATTTACACTGAAGATATATTTAACAGTATAGGCAGCCAAAAGAATAACCATACTGCAATAACCCATGGAACAATAATAGAGACAAATCCTAATTTTAAGCTACCAGGAAGCATTTGGTTCACACTTCACAGATGTAACTTAAAAAACATAAAAACAGATATTACAATGATAGAAGAGAATAAACATCTCAAACCAAGAGAACTCATTCAACCAAGACAAAAGACACTATTCATTTATAAAACAATAAATAATTACAATACACTATTCCTATTTTTTTTGAAAGGTGCAAAGTAGGAAAATTGGGGTTAAGCGACTTGCCCAAGGGCACATGGCTAGTAAGTATTAAGTGTCTAAGGCTGGATTTGAACTCAGGTCCTCCTGAATCCAGGGCCAGTTCTCTATCCACTACGCCATCTAGCCCCTGCCAATTTTTTGTAGTTAATTTTTTTTATTTCTTAGTTTACATCATTCATTTCCACAAGATTTTGAGTTACAAATTTTCTGCCCATTTTTCCTCTACTCACTATCCCAAAACAGTGATCCCACTGAATATCCCCTACCCCAATCTGCTCTCTTATATCTATCCCCATCCCCACTCTGACTATGCAGCAGGGCATGATGGATCTCTATGCCTCAATGCATGTAGATCTTATTATTTTCCAGTTACATGTAAAATAATAATAATAATTATATACATATATATATATATTTAACATTTAATTTCCAACATTTGAATTCTTTCTCTACCTCCCTTGTCATCCACCCTTACTGGGAAGATAAGCAATTCCATATAGGTTGTACATGTATAACTATGCAAAACATTTCCATAGTGGATATATTTTGAAAGACTGACTATATTTCACCTCATCCCATCCCACCCCCTGCTTGCTCTATTGTCTGCTTTCATCCTTTCCCTTTTCAAAAGTGGGTGCTTCCAATTTCCCTCCCACTCAGCCTGCCCTCCCTTCCCTCATCCCCCCTCTCATCCCCTTCCCCCTTAATCTCCTGTAGGGTGAGATACCCTGTTTGGTGTGTATGTCATTCCCTCTGTAAGCCAACTTTATTGACAATAAGTTTGACTCATTCCTTTTCGCCTTCCTGCTATTTTTCTCCATTGTAACAGTTTTCCTTTGCCTTCTATATGAGATAATTTACCCCCATTCTATCCCTCCCCATGTCTTCTCATTATATTTCTCTCTCACCTCTTAATTTTACCTTTTAAGTATCATCCCTTCCCATTCAACTGGTCATGTACCCTCTGTGTATGTATACCTGTACACATACATACACATACTCACATATGTATTTATACACCCATATACCCTACTATATTGACATGTATATGTGTATGTATATGTATAAATAAATAAATATTAATATGCACACACATTTCTATTCTCTTCAACTGTTCTCGTTCTGAGAGAAGTTTCATAAATTACAATTATCATTTTTTCATGTAGGAATTTAAGTAGTTCAACTCTGATAAGTTCCTTATGATTTCTTTTCCCTGTTTACCTTCTCATGCTTCTCTTGCTTCTTGTATCTGAATGTCAAATTTTCTATTCAATTCTGGTTTTTCATCAAGAATGCTTGAAAGTCTTCTACTCCATTGAATGATCCTATTTCCCCCTGAAATATAATACTCAGTTTTGCTGGGTAGGTGATTTCTGGTTTTAATCCCAGTTCCTCTGACCTCTGGAATACCATATTCTGAGCCCTTCTATCGCTAAGTGTAGAAGGTGCCAGATCCTGTGTTATTCTGATTGTGTTTCCATAGTATTCAAATTGTTTCTTCCTGGCTGCTTGTAATATTTTCTCCTTGATCTGGGAACTCTGCAACTCCTATTCTTAGGAGTTTTCTTTTTGGGATCTTTTTCAGGAGGTCATCAGTGGATTCTTTCAACCTCTATTTGCCCTCTGGTTCTAAAACATCAGGGCAATTTTCCTTGAGAATTTCTTGGATTTCTAGGTTCTTATTTTGATCATGGCTTTCAGGTCTTCCAATAATTTTTAAATTATCTCTCCTGGATTTATTTTCCAGGTCAGTGTTTTTTTTTTCAATGAGATATTTCACATTGCTTTCTATATTTTCATTTGTTTAGATCTTTTTAAAAGTATCTTGATTCCTTATAAAGACACTAGCTTTCATTTTCTCCAATCTAATTCTGAAGGAATGATTCTCTTTAGTAAGCTTTTGTTTTCCATGTGGTAAATTCATCTTTTTAAGTCATTCTTCTCCTCATTTGCTTTTTGAGCCTCTTTTTCCATTTGAGTTTCTCTATTTTTTAACATGTTATTTTCTTCAGTTATGTTGTTGAATCTCATTTTTTATTTTTTTTTTTGCATCATTCTCATTTCTCTTCATGATTTTTCCTGCACTTCTCTTATTTGGTTTTCAAAATCCTTCTTAAGCTCCTCTATAGCCTGTAAGGAGCTTATTATTTCCTTCTAAGCTTCTGGTTCGGCAATTCTGACTTCATTGTCTTTCTCCTGTTCCATATGCCAACCCTTTTTGTCCACAAAAAGGAATCCACAGTTGTACCACTGTGCTTGCCTTGTTTCCCTTGTTTTCTCATGTTGCCACTCAATTACTTGAGTTTTGAGCTTTCTGCCCCAGTAGAATTCTGCTCCCAGAGAGGGTAGCTTTGTTCCAATTGCTAGGGTTTTCTCAGCTGCTGGAGCTATTAGTTGGGTGCCTTCTCTGAATCCTCCACGTGCTCTGGCAAACTGGTCATGCAACCCAGGATCTCACGGTAGACTGAAATCCAGATCCAAGCAGGTTAAAGCAAGAGAAAATACCCTTCAGACTGGTTGCTTGGTCCCCCTACAATCTGCAGGCAAAGACTTCTGAAGGAGCAGCGCCTCAGCTGCTTCTTCCTCCAGGGGGTACAGGCTGAACCGCACTCCCGAACTGCTGGTTCACAAAGTCCATACTGCACTAACCTCTCACTTTGTCCTTAGAATCTAAGAGTTGATAATTCTGGAAATTGTCACAGATGCTGGTGAGCTGAAGTCCCTGCAGCCAGTGAGTGGCTGGTTGTGGCCACCCTGAGGCTAAAACCTCAGGCTCACACTGGGCTGTGCTGGGCTCCCAACAAGCTGCACTGGCCATTTCCTGCCATTTTGCTGGACTGTCCTCAGCGGGAGGTTAGCTTCTCTGTATCATGTTGTGGGCTCTGTAGTTCCAAAATTTGTTCAGAGTTACCTTTTAGATGAATTGGAGGAGGTGGAAGGGGTAGCTCCGCTGAAGTCCTCTTTCTACTCTGCCAGCTTGACTGCTCCCACCCCAATTTTTTTTCTTTAATGGTGGATTTAGACATACATATAACATCATGGGATGCTTAATTTAACTATAAGAGAAAAGGGATTTTAAAAAGGGACATGTTTTAGTCATTCTTTTAAATGATTCCATATGTAAGCAGGACATGGTAAAAGATTACTATTTAAACACAGAAAAATCAACACAGAAAATCAAATGCATCATTACCATGAAAAAATGAAATTAAGGTTTTTCTCTATCTTTATTTAGAGTATTTTTTTTGTTTCCCTATCTTAAAAAGTCTCAATCTGTTTACACACCATTGTAACAAGGAAAATAAATCAAATCTTGCTGACGTTTCTAGGGACAAATGATGCAATGCAATAAAAAATATGAAACCAAAAGGAACAGAGTAATATTTTGAGGGATAAGATAGAGAAAAGATGGGGATAGAAATAGAAAAGAAAATCCCTCAGATCAGAGGACATTATAGCGTGTCACTGGGAAAAAAGCAACAGATGAATTTTGTATTTAATTCATTTTAAAAATTCTAACTTTTAATTTTCTTGCTGTTAATTTTTGTTGCTTTTACTCTTTCATCATTTCTTAGTTGCTCTGAGGGATTAGAGCATAGTCATTCAGAATGGGAATATTATGTGAATTTCTTTCCTGAATGAAAGCCACAAAAAATGAAGAAAAGATTCATTCATTCAAAATAATCTGGTCTCATGATCTAATAAGGAAGTAGATTTCAGATTAGATAGGGAATGGAGTCAGTAAAGGGTAAATTAAATGAATGCATTCCAATGGGGCACTGAAAATGAATACCATTCAAATTAAGACAAATGGTTAGAACTTGAGAGAGAGGGACAGACAGACAGAGAGAGACAGAGAGAGGGAGAGAGGGAGAGAAAGAGAGAGAGAGAGAGAGAGAGAGAGAGAGAGAGAGAGAGAGAGAGAGAGAGAGAGACAGTGAGAGAGACAGAGACAGAGGGAGAGGGAGGGAGAGAGAGATTAAGGGAGGGGAAATTAAAGGAAAATCAACAAATTGAGACTAGGAGGGTGTAAGGGTTATGGGATTTAAAGATCTCCCATGCCCCATGGACGTGCTGACATAGCAGAGCAAGAGAAAGTGAAAAGCCGAGCTAACGGTCCTGCAGTTGGCAGTTGGTGGCAGTTGCCTTTTTTTTTTTCTTTTTTTTGAGTAAGGACTCCTGCTGAGGACTGCCAGGGACGCTGGGTGGTTGCTGTGAGTGGGGAGAGGAGGACCTTTGCCTGAGGTAGCCTGTTCTGTTTTAAAGGCTTGAAAATGTGGGTGCTTTCTACTTTATCTACCTGTGCCAATGTCATAACTACTCTGATGGCTTTCACTTTCTGGTTTTGGGACTCAGTCTTTTGATATCTTAATAAATTTTCTAGTTTATTTCCCCAAATGGCAAACCTGACATATTTTGTGATGGATAATTATATCAGCATATTTTTAATCTCTATAGGCATTGTGAATATGGCATTGCTGATACATTTGGTGACGAGGATGGGATCACAAAATGTCAGGCCTCTATTTGGAAGCAGTGGGGCTTTAGAGGGAGAAATGGCTATTCCAGGATGGGAGGATTTGCCTTATTCCTCTCTAGCCAGAGAATGGGCTAAAAGCACAGGGCCCTGTGAAAACTGGGAACCAAGGCTAAAAGAGGGAGAACCTGGAGATTTGGAAAGATGTTTGAAAGCAATACCCATAGAACCAGGCAAAGAACTGGCAGGAGTGTGCAGGAGAGGCTGGGTGCTGCTAACAAGTTATCGCCTTATGTGTAAAAGTAGGGATAAGCTGCTGAAGGAAAGAGCTAGGATGGCTAGGGAGTCAGCTGGTTTGCCTGAGGATTCTTCTGTGTCACAGCACTCAGAAGAGCAAACTGGAGGGACCATGTGGTCCAGGAGCAAGCTACTGTTCATGTAGCTAAAAGGAAGCAAAAAACTAGTAGAAGGAATGTGCATGCAGCTTTTGTACAGGCTGGGCAGAGTTGCCCTGACAGCTTCCAGGAGAATGTGTGTGAGGAGAATGGAACAAGGTTAGATGAGGAGTCTCCTAATGTAGAAGCTCTCCCCATATGAAGAAGAAGGCAGGAGAACCACCGAGGCAAAACAGAGTTGAGGGAGATAATTGAGGATTTCACTCAACAGGAGATCACTGATATATTGAGTAGATTTACCCAAAGAATGGGGGAGTCTTTAGTGTCTTGGATAGTAAGAATCACTGATGAAGGCGCAGGAGGAATAACACTGGACAATGAGGACTGTTTAAAATTCATAAGTATCAGTCAGAATCCTTTTGTACACCAGGCTTTTAGCGATCACCATATGCAAGGAGGAAATAACAAAACGAATCTTCTAGCTTTAGCTGCAGAAGGTTGCAAAAAGCAATATCCAACTGAATCTATGTGGCCTAGGGGAGACAGACCCTGGTACTCACTTAGAGACTGTATGAGAAAGTTAAAGGAGGAGGTAATGAAAACTGCTATCCTGATTGGAGATGCAAATGCATATTATGATACCCCCCTAGGAGTTCCTCATAGAAATATCATAGTGAAGACGGCTCCTCCTGCATATAAGCACCTAATTCTGACTCTTTTAATTGGAGAAATAGGGCACCCTCTTTCAGAGGTGCTGGATAAGATTTCACAATTAAGTGATTTAGGGGAATGGGAAAAAGACAAATTGCCTCGAGAGAGAAGAGTAAACAGCCAGAGGATTCAGAGACAAAACAGACCCACAAGAAGGGAACTGTTTACTGCTCTATTAAGAGCAGGGGTGGACTTTAGAAGAATAGATGGTATTCCAACTGAAGAGCTGCATAAGCTGTACCAAGAAAAGGTACTTAGCATTAGAATGAACAGGGAAGCAGGAACCACCCCTGCAGGTATTTCTGAATCTGAATCTTTGTATCCAAGTTTGCCCCACCTTCAGGGGAAATAGGAGATAGGCCAAGCCCCAGCCCAGATAAAAGAAATATGCAGAAGAGACTGCAGACCCCATATTGGTTTAACAATATATTGGAAGAATGGATCAACTACTGTGACTAGGGCACTGATTGATACTGGGGCTGAGGCCACACTTATCTATGGAAACCCTGATAAGTTTAAACATGGAACTCCTATTACCATCACAGGTCTAGGAGGCACTGAAATATCAGCCAGACAGGTTAAAATAACAATGAAAATTGGGCAGTTACCTAAGAAGGAATATACTGTGGTTGTTGTACCCATTCCTGAATACATCATTGGAATAGATGTATTGAGAGGCATGACTCTGAATTTACCTGAAGGAAGATACCAATTTGCTGTGAGGAAGATAGGAATTAATACAGTTTTAGTAGGAAAACTAAAAATGGACCCAATCACTTTACCTGAACCTTCTGAAGTAATTACTTTAAAACAGTATCGTGTGCCAGGTGGGCAAGATGAAATTGCCACTACTATAAAGGAATATGTTGAAGCAGGAGTGTTAGTCCCTACAACCACAAGATGGAATAATCCTGTCTGGCCAGTAAGAAAATCAGATGGGACGTGGAGAATGACTGTGGATTATAGACAGTTGAATAAGGTGACTCCTTCTTTGTATGCTGCTGTTCCAGATACCATCACCTTAATAGAAAGGATCCAGAAATATGATGGGACTTGGTATGCAGTTATTGACTTGGCAAATGCCTTCTTCACCATCCCAATAGACTCTAAACAATGGGACCACTTCGCTTTCACTTGGCAGGGTAGACAATATACTTTTACTCGCTTGCCACAAGGGTACATACATAGCCCCACTATCTGTCACAGGAACTGAAGGATTTGGTTCTACTGATAGAATAAAATCAGGAGCTAAAGTATGGGTAAAACGGAAGCCAGATGATGTTCCAAAGGCTGCAGAGATTATAGCATATGGGAAGGATAACACTGTAACTATTGTTTATTCTGGAGAAGATGATTACAAAATTGTACCCTTAAATCATTTATTCTACCGTGAGTGAGGCTACAATAGTCTGGTTATTGCTCTTGATTTTTTGTTTGTTCACCTTGTTTGTTAGATTTGTTTCCACAGGCTTGGTACCCTCCATCTGTAGATGCCTGATAGCTTAAGCTGGATGTCACCCCCTGTCTGCAACTGTGATGTGTCACCCTTGGACCTGGCATCAAGCATATTAAGAACTGACCTCTCAAATGGGACCCCTAAGGACAGGGACAGCTCTACATCTGATTTCAGCAGCAAGTAGCCATAGAAGAAGAGATCTTCACCCCTTACCACAAGATTTTGGGGCCCCATTTGTTCGGGGTGGGGGGAATGATGGGGAGCTTGTGCTCAAGCCCCACCCTAAAATATGTTTTTTTGTGTTTATTGTGTGCTATTCTTGTTATATTGTTGTGAAATTTTGTTGACACCAGTTATTCCTACTGTATTTTTGCCAAGTAAGGGACATCAAAGATCTTGGGGCCGAATGTAAGGGTTATGGGATTTAAAGATCTCCCATGCCCCATGGATGTGCTGACATAGCAGAGCAAGAGAAAGTGAAAAGCCTAGCTAACGGTCCTGCAGTTGGCAGTTGGTGGCAGTTGCCTTTTTTTTTTTTTTGAGTTAGGACTCCAGCTGAGCACTGCCAGGGGCCGGAGCTGCTGGGAGCGCTCTTCCAGGACGCTGGGTGGTTGCTGTGAGTGGGGAGAGGAGGACCTTTGCCTGAGGTAGCCTGTTCTGTTTTAAAGGCTTGAAAATGTGGGTGCTTTCTACTTTATCTACCTGTGCCAATGTCATAACTACTCTGATGGCTTTCACTTTCTGGTTTTGGGACTCAGTCTTTTGGTATCTTAATAAATTTTCTAGTTTATTTCCCCAAATGGCAAACCTGACATATTTTGTGATGGATAATTATATCAGCATATTTGTAATCTCTATAGGCATTGTGAATATGGCATTGCTGATAGACAATAGAGAGAGAGAGAGAGGGAGAGAGGGAGAGAAAGAGAGAGAGAGAGAGAGAGAGA
>NW_027185804.1:39913268-39944307 GCF_028583685.1 Petaurus breviceps papuanus
GAGAGAGAGAGAGAGAGAGAGAGAGAGAGAGAGACAGTGAGAGACAGTGAGAGAGACAGAGACAGAGAGAGACAGAGACAGAGGGAGAGGGAGGGAGAGAGAGATTAAAGGAGGGGAAATTAAAGGAAAATCAACAAATTGAGACTAGGAGGGGAAGAATGTCAGTAGGAAGAATGATATTAGAGAAACAGAACCAAAAAAAAACCCTCTAACAAAATTAAAATTAAAAATTATATGTGAAAATAGTATATTCTAATTTATAGTAGCAGAACGGAATAGTGCATAGAGTAAGTGTATGAGGATTCAAGAACTAGGCTCATATGTATTCTGCCTCTGTCACTTAATTTTCATTGGCACTTGTCTACTCCAGGACGCTTTCAGACAATGCCTAAATGCTGACTTGCAAGGAAGTGGAGAAGAGTAGTTCCCAATGATAAATGACAGAGAAACACCCACAAAAAATGTCTTCTAACTTGTTCTTGCCAGATTGTTAAAGGGAAAATTCTAAGCTTGGACCTTTTTCCTTCACAAAAGAGGCAAAAGTCAGATTGAGAAAATTACAAGGAGTGCATTAAAAAAAAAGATCAAGGCACACAAGTGGTGAGGACTGGTCATGAGAGAATAGACTTCTGTTTGGATTTTAAAGCCTTTCACAAATTCTCTCTCCAAATTAGCTAGATAGGTGATAGATAGATAGATAGAGATACAGATACATAGATTATAGATAGATATACAGAAAGGTAGATGGATAAAGCAATTATTTTGGACTCAAAAATGCCAAACATTGTGCAAAGTGCTAGGGACATTAATACAAATTAACAAGGTAACTTTTTCCCTTATGGCAATTGTACTTTATTGATGATAGACAATACAGAATGTACAATATATAACGTGGAAAGGAGGTGGAGTATGCTGGAAGAATAATGAGGAGATAATTTATTTTGACTTGGAAGCTTGATTCTTGGCAAGATTAGTGAAAAAGTCACCAAGAAGAGCCTGGCCTACTGAGAGCCAAGTCCAAAGTTGTATAAATCAGATAGCCTCTAGGCATTATACACACACACATGCATACATACATACATACATATATACATATACACACACACATATATATTTCAAACCCAAAGGTCAAGTCAATATGGCCTTCTGTTTGTACTTCAACATGCAACTCCACAATGACAAGGAGCCAAGAAGATTTCATAGGATCCACAAAGAAAAATGTTGTCCACTTCCATAGAGAGAGATCTGATGACTTATAAGTGAAGGTTGAAACATACTTTTTCGCTTAATTTTTATTGCTTTTTTTCTACAAGACTAAAATGGAAGTATGGTTGGTATGACTTCCCACTTTCAAAAGTGTATTCTATGGTTTGTCTTCTCAACAGGATGTCGAAAGGTGGGAAGGAGGGAAAGAATGTGGAACTCAAAATTTAAAAATTGAATGTTAAAATAAATGTTTCTTTTTTAAATGAGGGAGAATATGGCTATCACATGAAGGACAATATATAGACATATGAGGCATGTGAACATGGTGTAACACATTACAAAAATGTTCTTTTTAATACGAGAATAATGGATATTTTCTTAGAAAATCATTATCAAAAAAAAAAGGTATGCTAGAAATAAAGTAATAACAAGGTGAATAACCATTGGGCTATATCATTGTTCTCCACATGTTAGGAGAAAACTAGGAGGAATCACAGGGTATTGGGTGGATCCATTTTGGTGAACTATTGGAAGGACCTAGATACGAGTAGCAGATGATAGGCAGTAGTTCATTGGTTATAAGTATCCTTAAAAGGGAGCATAAAAAGAAATCCCAGATTCATTGATACATATGACATTTGAGATTGTCCTCAAGGGTTAAAAAAGATATGTGTATGAATACATGTATAAATAGATGCTTACCTATCTATATTTAGATGTTTATATACAGAAATGCATATGTGAACAGATATATGAATATATCTGACATGTGTGTATGGCAAAAAAAAATGATAGTCACGCTATAAGTTAACATACTACAAGTAGAGAAAGTTGAGGTTCATACTCACTTTGTGTGTCTGTGTGTGTATGAGACAGAGAAAGAGAGAGAAAGATAGAAAGACCGAGTCAGAGACCAAGAGACTGAAACACAGAGAAGTAGAAGAAGAGACAGAAACAGAAAGAGAGACAATCAGAGAGGAAGGCATATAATGAACCTATTTGGTCATCTAATAAAATGTATGGAAACACTTTTCAAGTGTCTGAGATAAAACTTCACTGAATAGTGTTTCATATGCATAAAATATATAAAAGCAAAGATTTACAAAAAAAGTTAATTAATTTGAAACAATTATGAAAATAATATTTAAAGCAAGTTCACAGATTCAACGTCATGGGGAACTGAAACAGCATTGTTTCCTAGTCTGGAAATCAAATGACAGATCCTGAGCTCCCTAAGAAGTTCAGTCTAATTAAGGAGACCCCATGCAAACAACTCTACACAAACAGGATATAGTCTATATAATTTGGAGATAATCCATAAATGCAAGATATCCAGTATTGCCGAAGAAGAGAAAGGAATTTATTTGGAAGACAAAGGCAGCCAACCTTGGCATTAGGGAGAGAAGCCTCTTTTGGTGCTCCAGACATCTTGTTTTAAGAGTATCAATTTTCCCCCTTTACTTTGGTAGTTCCTCGAAGGAGGAACTCTAGCTTTGTTTCCTCATTGTTTGTTACAAAGCCTGGAAAATAGTAGGCACTTAAAAAATGTTTACTGACTAACTATTAGTTACTAAAAGGAAGCTAATGTCCAGCTCTGTCAATCTATCTATTATCTACTATACACACACACACACACACATATACACACACACATATATATATCCATTTATCTGTTATATACTATTTATATCTAGCTAGCTTTCTATCTACCAATTCTCATCTTCATCTATTTTCTGCCTAATCAACTATCATTTATCTGTCTTTCCAGCATTTATCTTTTTCATGTATGTCTAATCTATCTATCTATCATCTATCTATCTATCTATCTATCTATCTATCTATCTATCTATCTATCTATCTATCTATCATCTATCTATCTATCTATCTATCTATCTATCTATCTATCTATCTATCGATCTACCTACTTATTTTTGTCCAAACTTTATTTATCTGTGCTCAGAAGAGAGATACAACAGTAATACCATCCTGTTTCTCTATTCAGACCATACTTGAATCATTATCTTTCATATTGTCACCCATATTCTAGGAAATATGTAAAAGTCTAGACAACATTAAAGAAAAGAGGATTGAAACCAAGACAATAGTAATAATTGTTGAGGGAAAAGAGTTATTTAAAATGAAAAAAATGTATACATGAAAATGGGGCAATATTTTGTAAATATTTGAAAACCTGCCATTGATTGAATAAGAAATTGCAATTGATTTAATAGTCTTTCTTCTAGAGGGTAGGACTGAACTAATAGATCTTACTTGGAGGGTGATGTAGGCATGGATATGCACATGTTGCTCTCCCAAAACATATGAAGGCATATACTCATATTATTGTCTTCGTATTTCCTGTGTCCTACACAGTGCCTGACAAATAGTAGATGCTGAATAAATGTTTATGGTTTGATTGGTGGTTTGGAAATCTTAGGTCTAGTTAAGAAGTAGCTCCTGTAATACTCTATTCAAAAGAAATTTCTGGTCACTCTTTAGTTATCAGAGTTTTCTCTTCCTCCTTCATTTCCTATGTATTCACTACATCTTTCTATCTGTTCCTATATCTTTATCTCTCTATCTATGTGTGTATATGAATACACACATGTAGTTTGCATTTACTTATCTCCACATGCTTTATACTTCAGATAGGTACAAAGGGAGGAATTGGTTTCTTTTTTGTTTCTTATTGTTTTGGTTTCCCAGGATGTAATATATTGCACTATGTTTTTAATAAACCTTTTAAAACTTTGAATTGCATAAAGTCCTCTGAAATGTATTTCTGAATATCTTTGGGCTATTCAAAAGAGACCTTCCAGGACATTTGTAAATGAGACCTTTCCCTTAGAAATGATATCCTACATGAAGTTATTTGTAACTTTCATAGATGGCAGAAAAAGTGCATTGACTACACTATTCACTTATATGCTAATTCTGCCAAAACCTGGTAAAGGGCAGACTGGTGCTAATTGGCTAAAGAAGTTTGCTCCTTCACTGACCAAAGTCAAATGAGCTAAAGGTGCCAACAATCCCATGGAGGGTGGCCTCTTATTTCCCTGGTGGTTAGGTCAATTCTCTAGTTTCTGAAATTTAATGAAATTTCTATAAGTATCTGTGTGACTAAGAAAGGTTTTGTCCTTTAAGTATTCACTTCGGATAAGAATACAGGTGTGAGAGAGTATAGCTTTGTCCTTTCTTGTAACAGAAAAGGGAAAATGTTCTTTACTAAAATTTAAGAATGTCCCATTTCTTCTGTCAAAGGTAAGTAACACATCTAGGATTACTTCTGGGTCTTTAGGAAACAAGTGCAATGGGATGATAATCCAAGGAATCCATTTCCCATTTCTTAAGAAGTGGTCACTAATTTTGTTTAAATTTTCTTTTTGAAGGCACAGGTGGGCTGGGCTGGGATTTTATTGAAATAGTGAATATTTTTGAGGAGATTGTCTGCTGCAGTACAGAGCAAAAACTTTTCTGTAATTTTTAATGTTAAAATATTTCATCTGGGAATAAGGCACTGAATGACTTGGCTTTCTAGGATCATACTAGAATGTAATAGAACTGAATCCATAGATAGAGCTGTTACCACTACACCACAGTATAGTTTTAAATCATGTTACAACAAGCTCATAAAGATGTTAGCACAGTGCCTAGAACATGATGGGACCTTAGTAAATGCTTATTGAATTGCTTGTATCTTCCAAGGACAGAAGATGAAAGGTGAAGTTTGTAAGTGGATTCCCATCTAAGGAGGAAAGAATTAGAAATGTGAAAATAGAAGGCAAATGACATTCATAAGGTAATAACTAGCAAGGTCAATTTAAGTTTTATGGCCTTTATGATACGATTTTCCACTTTAAGATGTGAACAACCTATTCCTAGGCTCATTGTCTCCATTGACCTTCATGGCATGCTGGATCTTCCAGAAGGAGCAAGTAAAATTAAACCCAGGTTGTAAATGTTGTATTTGTAGACACCTCCTCAAAACTTCAGAATATTCTATTGTAAAATCACTAAGAGGTCTTCAGGTACAAATTATGAAAGATGAAGAGAGGTAAGTGATTCTCCAATGATTTTGGTAAACTTAGGAGCTTTTATTCTTATTTCGCCTTATTTGTTTTAGTGCTTAAGGAAAATGGATCAATAAGTTTAATACAATTATGAGGTAAATACTCTCTGGTAGTTAAGGTGTAGTATTGTTCAAAGAATAATGGAATTGAAATCATAGAAAATAGAATCAAGCTAACCACTTAACCTCTGACACCTGTATGACTTTGAGGGATTCACTTAGCTTTTCTATGCCTAAATTTCCTCATACTTTAAATGAGGGATTTGGAAAAGATGGCCTGGTGTTCACCTGTGAATTCCAGATCAGGTAATTCTATGAGCACTCATATTTTGGTTTGTGGGTAAAAGACACAGGGTGAGTTGATGAAGAAATGAATATTGTCCTGTGTTCTATTTCTTTTTTCATTCTCATTCTGATTTTCTTCTTTGTTCTCTAAATCAATCTAATGGTCCCTGAATTAATTTACCCAGATTCTCTACCAATATCCAATTAACACATTCTCATTTCTATTCTTTTTTCTAATAATAATAAAACATAGCATTTATAACATGTTTTAAAGATTGTAGAACCCTTTGCATGGTAGCTTATTTGATCTTCAAATCAACTCAGTGAGCTAGTTGCTTGTATTACCTCTCTTATACTGCTAAACAAGCTAAGACATTGGATTTTCAGTCATACAGCTAAAAATTGCTTGAGGTGGACTTTGAACTTGTTTTCCTGACTCCGAGTCAAACACTATCCACAAAGCCACCACCATAATCTACTCTGCACCAATATTCTCTATAGTTATTTTACCATTCTACAAAACACTGTGGTTGTAATGAAGACTTGAAGACAAGATATCTGATATCAGTTGCAAGGGTAGGCTGACTTTACATTCTGGAGGGATTTTTAATATCAGTCTAAGGTGCTTATGATTATTAGGCACCAGATGAAGGCAAGGAACACTGAGGCTATTTGATCAGGAAATAGACGAGGCCAAAGGATTGACTAGAAAAGACCAATCAGTGTATTTAGACATTTCTGAGTTATTTGACAAGATGTAATATTTCTTTCTTTCTGTATTTATTTAATTTCCACTACATTTATAGATATGGCAACCTTATCCACTTTCACACACATCATTGGCTGCCCATAGTCTTTCAAGGTAAGTAGGTCAATCTAATTATTGTCTTTTTATACATAGATAGGGGGAATTTTTTTAAAACTTTGTTAAAAATACTTCAAGGAAAAATAAGTTCCTCGTTATTCCAGTGTTCAACAATAAAATATGGACATTAAATAGATTGCTCAATAACATCCTTAGAATTAATACTACTACAACAGATTACAGAGACAAAACCAGATTAAGTTGCAGTCTTTGCCTTTTTCAAAAGAAAATGTTATACATGGTCAGTTTTCAAAAGAATATAATAATGTGGCTAATGGATTGAACAGAGATCAAAGTCTTTTATTTTTCCTAAAACCACTGAGCCAAAAGAAAAAGAAAATCAAAGGCTAAAGGAAATCAAACATGCAAAAAATATATTAATATTATTTTGTTTTCCTGAAAGATCAAGAGAATATTCTCATCATATTCTTTTAAAAATAACAAACTTCACATATATTAAGTAAATATAAACAGATACATTAGATCATAAAAGTAAGTCCTAGTTTTATGATTTTTCCAGAAAAGGAAAAAAGCTATGGGAGAAGGAAGGAAGGAAGGAAGGAAGGAAGGAAGGAAGGAAGGAAGGAAGGAAGGAAGGAAGGAAGGAAGGAAGGAAGGAAGGAAGGAAGGAAGGAAGAAAACCTAAAGTGGTTTAAAGTAGGCCTGAGGGGAAAGTCGGTGTTAGAAAACTGGACATTCCTTAAAGTGCTATTTAAAGAGGCACAGTAGAAAGATTTGTAAGCCTGAAGTCAGGAAGACTCAAGTTCCAATGAAGCCTGTGGTGCTTAATTAAACACTGTGTGTCCCTCTGAAAATCAATTATTCTCTGTCTGCCTTAGTTTGCACAACTGTAAAAAAGGGATCATAATAGCACCTAGGGCTGTTGTGGTAATAGAATGAGATATTAATTTAGAGCTTCTTTTTTCTCTTTAATTTAAAGGACAAGAAACTGAATCATTTAAAGGATAGCTGGCATACTGGAATTTCCAGTCTGGACCTTGGTGTTATATAATGTGAGTTTGAACCTCAGCTTAGATATTAGAGTAAACTTGCACAAATAACTTTACATTTCTTGTACCATTAAAAAAAAAGTATATAAAGTGCCTGTTTCTGTTTAGGTGACCTCTAAGTTACCATCTTATTCTCAATTTATAATTGCCTGACTCAAGTTCAAGTTTTGTCATGTTGTAATAAAGTAAAGGGGTAAATTTTCTCGAACAAAATCTTCTCCTAACATTTATTTCAGTTTCCGATGTGGTCAGCTTAGTTGTCACTTGCCACTATGCCTTCCTCCAGAAATTATTTGAACTGGAAAGTGTCTAAATTAATAATAACAATTTTCAAAGTGATTTAAATGCATAATTTAATTTGAATCTCATGACAATTCTATAAAGTATACACCAGACATATCACATTTATGTACGTAGGTATGATATGTTTGTATGTATGTGTCTATATTCTCTCCTCATCTCCTCTCTTCCATTGTGCTACCCTCTCTTCACCTCTCCTGTCTTATACTTTCCTCCCCTTATCTTTCCCCTTTTCCTTCATAACTGTATTGATATTGCTGGTGTTCTTTAAGAACTTTTCACGATTTGAAGGATTCATTGAATAAAATATTGAATATATATTTTACATTGTACTTTGGGAGATAAACATGAGATTTTTAAAACACAAGCAAGAGCATTGGAAGAGTAAAACTGTTGATGCAGTAACTAGGATCTGTCCTAGTCCCTAGAGGCATTGTACGGGGATAGATTGACATGTAGTAATGGAGTAGTAGACATTTAGTGATGAGGAAATTGCAGTATTTCTTTCTTTCCTCTGATATTTAGAGTATTTGTGACCTTCAATGAATCATGTAATGTCTTTTAACTTTCCCTGCTTCAACAATAAAATGGGAATAATGAATCCTGAAAAGGTTACCCCACACAATTTAATGGGGATCATATAACAATGTATGTATTCTTCTTTGTAATCATTTGTAATATATCAGGTGATATATTTTTTACCAGGCTAAATTTATTTTTATGAGTGACTTGGACATAACCATAGATATTGGATTTACCATATTTGTAAATCGATGAGAACAATAACATATTGGATGTCAGTCAGGATACAGATCAACTTTGACAGGCTATCATCATTGGTCGTGACAACATATCACTTAATAGGGGTGAATGTAACATCCTACATTTTGTTTGAACCATTCAACAGCACCAATATAAAACAAAGGAACAATAGCCAGTCAATAACAAATGTAAAACTGATCTAGTGGCCAAATTCCAAGTCTTGACTGGATGATTTTGGGCAAGAAAATTTGTCTTCCTGTATTTCAATATCCTTTTCTGAAAAATAAGGTGCTTAGCTTTGATAACCTTTAATTTCTCCACTAGAAATTGATCCATGATGCATTAAACTATGTGATTAATAGGAGTCAATGATCTAACATGGCACCAAACATTTTCATGACAACTTGGGCTGTGTCTCAGTTTTTGAGACTGTGTTTTTCAAAGTGATTTAAATGCATAATTTAATTTGAATCTCATGACAATGCCATAAAGTGTACACCAGAGATATCACATTTATGTACGTTGGTATGATATGTTTAATTTATGAATTTTGTATGTATGTATCTATATTCTCAGTGTTTAAAGAGGTGATGATTCAAATGAAATTTTCCCTTGGTGACTCATATATATATATATATATATATATATAAATTATTGTGCTGTTTGTGTAACATATACAGAGAAGAACATTGATGATTTCTAGCAAATTCAGAGAAGGGAAGCCAGTAAGGTAAATTTTTGATAATCATGCCATAGAAAATGGAAAGTTTATAGAGAATATGAGAGCCCTTATCAGTTATTCGTAGGGTAGGCAATCACAAGAGAGACAGACAGATGGGGAAAAAGAAAGGGAGAGGGAGAGGAAGAGAGAGAGAGAGAGAGAGAGAGAGAGAGAGAGAGAGAGAGAGAGAGAGAGAAGAATTTTTAATATTCAATCTAGTGTCCAAAGTCCAGGAAAAAAAACTATTAAAAAATTTTGTAGGTTACCAAGAATTAAATATAAACCTCATATCAGGAAAACAAGTTCTCTAAATACTTTGAAGTATATGGCAAATGCAATATATATTTTTTTCTTTTTGGTAATATTCATTTGGAGTCTAGATGATTATTTATTAGCAAAGGTGTAAGATGTATTTCTTTTTAGGTAATAGTAGGCAAAGACTTCTTATAAATTCCCTCCAAAATTTGAGATTCTATTAAAGGAATTACTGAATCAGAAAAATCTGGGTCCATGTTGTTTACGGAAGATTAGTATGTATGTTGGGATAATAGTAATTATCCCCAAACTTGTTAATACTGGAAAATTAGGGAGGCAGTTTGCTTTTTTTAAATAATACACATACACATGAAAATGATAAAATAAAATAGAATTATCAAATGGATCTGTGAACTCATAATTCTATCAAAAGTTACTGATTTCAACCCCAAAACTCTTATCTATCCATGTCTTCCTCTAAGCTCCTGCAAGCACATGGTGCTATATATGTGTCATTGCACAGAGGACAGTGCAACTATATCTCTCTTTCACACACATATCCCATGAGCAAGAAATGTTAGATAAATTGGAGCAAAGTATGGCAGTACTTTATACTCAAACCTCTCCTAAGACTTTGAAAATAGAATAGAAATAAAAATAAAATTAAATAAATAAATAAATAAATAAATAATAAAACAAAATAAACAGAAGCTTAACTATAGAGAGTCAAATAATGTTTCTTTTATGGAGATCTCTCAAATTCTGCTCTATTAATTCTTATTTTTTTATTATATTAACTAGTTCTCGCCTATATCCTTCCCATTTGAGTCCTAGAGATGAGAAACAATGTGACTGAATTCATTCTGCTTGGACTGACTCAGGACCCAGAGAAGCAGAAAATTGTATTTACCGTTTTCTTGGTGTTCTACACCGCCACTGTGCTAGGGAATCTATTAATCATTGTGACAATCAAGACAAGTCCCACACTTGGTTCCCCGATGTACTTTTTCTTAACTTACTTATCCATCTCAGATTCTTGTTTCTCTACCACCACGGCTCCCAAACTGATTGTGGACAACCTCTCTCATAAGAATACAATTTCCTTTGATGAGTGCATGACCCAGCTATTTGCCATGCATTTCTTTGGCTGCATGGAGATATTGGTCCTCATTTTAATGGCCTATGACCGCTTTGTGGCCATCTGTAAACCTCTACACTACTCAGTCATAATGAATAGGAGGGTGTGTGAGATTCTGATTCTATTGGCATGGGTAGGGTCATTTCTGCATTCTATTGCCCAGATAATCCTTATCTTAAATGTGCCCTTCTGTGGTCCCAATGTGATTGACCACTACTTCTGTGACTTGCAGCCTTTGTTGAGACTGGGATGCATGGACACATATGTCCTAAACCTCTTAGTAGTCTCCAATAGTGGAGCCATATGCTCAGTAAGCTTTGTTTTACTGATGATATCCTATGCAATTATACTGCACTCTTTGAAAAATCATAGTGCAGAGGGGAAGCGCAAAGCCCTCTCCACCTGCAGCTCCCACATCATTGTTGTCATCATATTCTTTGGTCCCTGCATATTCATGTACACTCGACCCCCAACCACCTTTCCTCTGGATAAGTTGGTGTCTGTATTTTATACCATTATAACTCCCTTTCTCAATCCTTTGATATATACCCTAAGGAATGCAGAAGTCAAAAATGCCATGAAGAAGCTATGGAGTACCCGAGTGACTTCAGGTGACAAATAATATACTCAAGCACATATTTTTCTATTTCTTCAAGGATGTTTGGTCCAAACTGGAAGAATTGCAACCGATATGTGATAATAATAATGACAATATCCAAGAGGTGTTAACCCGGTGTCCATGGACTTTAAAAATATATTTTGATTGTTATATTTCAATAGAATTTTTATCTTGAAATTCAATGTATTTTATTTTATGCCTTTAAAAATGTTGCTCATTTCAGCATGAAAAATTTGAAAATGTCATTTGCTTTGGTTTTATCATAATTTTTAATATTTAAAAAGACATTAATATGGGGACTTTATTTTGTCTCTTAAAGTGAACAAAAGGTAATAAAGTCATGAAGGAGATTAATTTTTGTAGCATAATGGAGAGAATGCTGAATATCAAGTCCCATATTTCTTTTTGATTTCTTGTGTGATCTGGGGGAATAATTTAAATTTTCTCTATGTTTGATTTGTCAACAATGAAATTAATGATTTGAACAAAAAACTTCTTGGTCAGAGGTGGGGAACATGGGGCCTAGTGGCCACCTTTGGTACTCTAGGTCCTTCAATGTGGCCTTTTGAGTGAGTCCAAGTTTTACAGAACAAATTCTTATATTAATGGGATTTGTTCTGTGAAGTTTGGATTCAGTCAAAGGATCACACTTGAAGACCTAGAGGGCAACATGTGGCCCCAAGGCCATGGGTGCCCTACCCCTGCCTATGGGCTTTTAGATCTCTGAATTTGTGGTCTTGTGATTATGGATCTAGGAAAAGTGGAACTGCATGATAAAATGTGATGTATAATAAATTAAGAGAAATTAAATCTAAGAATCAGAATCTAACTTGCTAATTTCAGTACTCATAATTTTACCTCCAATAACTCCACTACCAACAGTCAATTCTCCAGTTCCCTTTGCATTTTTCAATATTTGAATATGATGATCTTCATTCAAGTCTGATTGAAAGAAAATTTTGGAAGACTGACAAGTTACATGGACTTCTTAAAAAATGTAGTCATCTGGCGGTTTTCCATCTCATCTTTCCAAGAACATATTTCTATAAATTTATCTTTCATTAAACACACACACAGATATACACATCATTAGATTAAATTAGAGATGGATTCTTCAACCTTGAGTCATACAGATTTGGTTTAGATTCAATCACTGATACATTTTAGCTATGGGATCATAGCAAGTTACTCAATCTCACTTGCCTCAAAGATTGTAATACCTTTTGGGCAAGTCTTCCTACTTGAAGTATCTCTTTATTCCAATATGGTTTTCACTTCTCATATGTCAAGTTCTGCTCTTCTTTAAGGTGAAAGCTGCTAAATTTTGTGTGACCCTGCTTGATTCTCCATCATATAGGAATTTTTTTTTCTGGTTTCTTGAAATATTTTCTTTGTGACCTGAACATTCTGAAATGTGGCTATTATTTTTCTGTAAGATTTTATTTTGGGATATCTTTCAGATAGTGATCACTGGATTATTTCAATTTCAATTTTATCTACTGGATCTAAGATACAGGGCAGTTCTCTATTATAATGAATTGAAAGATGATAATATCTGGCCACTTTTTTTAACCTTGGATTTTATGCAGTCCAATAATTCTTAATTTGTCTCTCCTTCATCTCATTTCTAGCTCATTTCACCTTTTCCTTTTTTCATTCCTTTGATTTTATTTTATTGCAATTGATGTATCATGGAGTCTTTATTTTCCACATTTTGATAATAGTTTTTAAGGAAGAATTTTCTTTAGTGAGCTATAGTAATGCTGTTTACATTTGACCTATTCTGCTTTCTGAGTTCTTTTTTTCCAAGTGATTTTTTAAAATCTCATACCATTTAGTTAATTCTGTTTTGAAGGGGACATTTTCTTCAGTATATTCAAGCCTTTTTTTCACCAAGCTTTGATTCTGTGTCATAATTTTAAAATTATTTTTCCCCTAATGTTTCCTCTACAATTTATGTTGTTCTTGTTGGGTTTGTGTCCAATTTGCATTTTAACTTTTAGTCTTTTTTGTAGCTGTTTTCACATTAAAATAAATAAGGGACAAAGTTAAGGAGAAAAATAAAATTTTAGAAAATTTAGATATGACAGTCCTCTGGAGAAAATTGAATGGGAACAGGAATTATAATTTTTCCTTAGTTATTAATGATGTATTTACAAAATTGACTAGGCATTATGACATGAAACCATAGCCAAAATATAGAAAAGCAGAAATATAAAATATATACCTTTTGTACTAAAATTCAATAAAAAATTATATTCAAGAAAGTATTTTGAAAGCAAAAACTAAAAGTTAATTAGAAACCAAATAATAAACTCCTAAAGAGTGAGAGAATCAAAGAATAAATGATAGTAACAATTGAAATTTCATTTAACATCACAATAATGAGACAACAGTCAAAATTTTGTGGGATTCAGTCAAAGAAGTACTTTGAGAAAGATTTATCTCTCTAAATCTGTACATTAATCAGAGAGAGAACCAATCAATGAATTGTTCATGCCACCAAAAATAATTATAAAAAAGAACAAATCATTGGTTTAAAAAAGAAAATCAAACCGCCTTAATAAAAAATGAAAAAGGTGAATGCAGCACAACTGAAAATGAAATTAAACTATCATTAGGAACTCTTTTGTTTGATTAGATGCCTATAAAATTGTTATCTTAAATGAAATGAGTGAATATTCCCAAAAATGTATATTAACCAACTTCATAAAAAAGGAAATAGAATACTTATTCAATTGTTAGAAAAAGAAATTGAAAAACCCATAAATGTAGTCCATAAGAGGAAAAATGAATCTTAGGAGCAGATGGATTTACCAAATGAGTTCTGTTTAACAATTATGGAATAGTTAATGCCAATGTTATACATACTATTTTAAGAAATATGCAAAAAATCATTCTACCAAATTCCTTTTATGGAACAAATATGGTTTTGATACCTAAACTAAGGAAAGCAAAAACAGAGCAATAAAACTATAAGCTAATTTCTCTTAAAATATTAATGTGAAATCATCAGTATTTCTCTACATTACCAACAAACCTCAATGGGAAGGAATTGAGCTAGCAGTTCTAATGAAATATTGAATAATAATAATGATAATAGATATCCTTGTTTCACCTCTAATCTTTTTAGGAAGGTGACTAGTTTATTCTTGTTATAGATAATGCTTGCTCTTGGATTTTGATAGATGGGCTTATCATCTTAAGAAAGATCCCCTTTATTCCTATGTTTTCTAGAATGGCTGTTGTATGTTATCAAAAGTTTTTTTCTGTATTTATTGATATAATCATATAATTTTGGCATTTTCTTATTGATATGGTAAATTGTGCTCATTATTTTTCCAATATTGAAGTAGCCCTAAATTTCTTACATAAATCCCATGTTGTCATGGTATGTAATTTTTGTATTAAATCTCTGTAATCTCCTTTGTTAAAACTTTATGTATAAAGTTTACATCACTGTTCAGATACATGTGGTTTTATTTTATATACTGTAATGTTGCTAAAGTTGTCCATTGTTTCAACTAATTTGTTAACTGATTTTCTAGGATATTCTAACTATATCATCATATCATTTGCAAAGAGTAATAGTTTTGTTTCCTCTTTGCCTGTGTTTTTTTCTTCAATTTCTCTTTCCTATTATTGCTATAATTAGCATCCACACAGAGAGCAGGACAATGGTTAAAGAAGTCAACTCAATAGGTCAAGAAATGGCCAGCTGGGTGAGTCATAGTCTCTATAAATTACATTTCACGTCTAAGTGTAAATGACAGATTTTTCCTCACAATGTAAATTCTGTGAGGTAGAATTTGTTTTTTTTTTTAACTTTATAAATTCAACTTCTAATACAAATACTGGCAGATAGTACTTTTTCAATAAATAATTACTGAATGTAATGAATATTCCATATTTGTTTATGTAGATTTACACATGTATATCCATATCCATGTATATGTATAAGTGACCCAATGGATTGAATTCAAATTCTGCCATGTTTGCCTGTCGTTTCATTGCCATAGGAAAGTTAATAAAACTCTCAGTATCATTTCCCCCAATTGCAAAATATGAAGAAGTATAGCACCAACCTCATAGAGTAGGTAGGATCAAAGCAGATACTAAATATTAAGTGCTTTGAAAGCCCATAAGCAAAATATAGCTATTGATAAAAAGTTGCTACTTCTGCTACTGCTGATGTCATCAGGTGGGTATTATCTCTTTAAACCAAAGTTAATCTCTTAAGCAGAAGACTATATGGGCCTTATGGGAGAGCTTGGCTCCAGCTGACAAACAAGCAAAAAAATGTGAATAAATAAATAATCTCTGAATCTTTGGTGGTTGATCTATTTTATGAAAGCCTTGAAAAAAATAAATCATTAAGAAATATTTGGTTGATACATTGATCAAGGGGCAGAGCTTTTTACCAATACAAGATGAATGACTCATGAGCAAAATTCAAATGTTCAAATAATATTGCAAAATAAAAAATTTTAAATCACTTTTACCTAAATACAAATCATAAAAGATAAGATTTTCTTCTTTTATTATTTCACACATATAAAACCTTAAGTTGACAATTCTATCGACATACATAAAATGAGTAAGTTGAGAGAAAGAGACAGAGAGATGGACGGAGACAGAGAGAGACAGAGACAGAGGCAGAAACAGAGACAGAGACACAGAGACAGAGAGATTGAGTAATAACAACTAACATTTATCATTATTAGTAAAAATAGGTAACATTTATGTGGTAATTTAGGATTTACATATGATTTAAAAATATTAACTTATTTTATCCTTGTGACATCCTTTGAAAGAATTCCTACTATTATCACATTTTATGGATGAAGAAACTGGAGTAGATACAGGTTAAGTACCTTACCCAGAGTCACACACCTAGTAAATTTCTGAGGTTGTATTTGATCTCAGGTCTTTTGATAATGGTTGCAGTGCTCTATCGACCGCACAATATAGTTCCTTACTTCTTGAGAAACTGAAAGATGAGACAAATGTCTTTCAATTGGAAATAGGTTTGGAGGAATATAGGGTCATTGTCTAGATATTTGGATGAACAGAAATTTGATTCTACTGATATAAAAATTAGAGAGACGAAAAAGAATGGAGTAAGTCAAACAGAAGAGGGATACCAAAGATGAATCTCTCCCTTACGTTGTCTGGTCTGCAATGTCAAAGATGTTATTATATCCTTGTCATTCTGAGCACTTTACCCATTCCTCCTTATCTCTCAAGTATAGCTCCTTGCTTCAACATAGCAATGACTAATAATATATAACATTTACAAAGTTGATATGTCACATACGATCCTAGGTGCTTTACAATGATTATTTCATTTGATCCTTATAGCTACCTCTAGGAGGAAGATGTTATTATTTTCTTCATTCTACAGAAAAGGAACTGAGGCAGACAGAGGTTAGCTTATTTGTCCAGGAATACACAGTTAGTATTAACTGAGGCCTGATTTGAACTCAGTTCTTCCTGACTCCATGCCCAGCGCTCTATCCACTGTGCAAACTAGCTGACAAAAATAATCTTATATTTGTCTTCCTACATGAAACCTTTACTGATGAATCTATCACATGAGCTTTCTCTTCTCTGAATTCCTATTGCACAAAATTTCACAGGGTCTATCATTTGATTTCAAACTTTCTTCGATTTGTGTATGATCGAATCAGTATGTGAGTAAGGGGGTCACCAATACTTTGGTTTTGAGGAGATGCTATACTTAGCCTAGCCACTGTGCCAGAGTTGAGGTGGTGTTGGGATTATGAAATATTTGAGAGTCAATAGATGCTTTTTTCTAGGTATAGTTTCTCTCAATATGTACAAAAAATTAAAAGATCTATTTGGGCTTACAGTCTTATAATAATCAGCACCTAATAATCGTCCTAAGAAGTTAATGAGTTTCCCATTATTTTGGTGCCTTTGAGCAGGGCTGGCATGACTCTTTGATAGGAATATCACTGAAAAAAATTCTTGCTTAGTTAGAGTTAGGATTATGTGATCTATGATGATCTTGCAGTCTCTGAGATTCTGTAATTCCCCTTTCAGTATGCTGATACCATCCAGGGATTTTATTTTAGTCATACATATTTTTCATAAAATTCTTAGTTTATTTTAAAATTCTGCTTGAGTTTCCAGTGTTTACTACAATGCCTACCATATAGCAATGGCATAAGAATGTTGTTTTGGCTGACTCAATTATACCATCAATTACCTGAAACCTTTGTGTTTTCTCCTTTTCCTACCAAAATGGAAATGTACTCCACTAACTTTTATGCATTTTCTATATATTTAGTTATGCATGTACTATCTCCTTTAATAGAATGTAAGTTTCTTGCACTTGGCAAATAATAGATGCTAATTACATATTTATGAGTTGATTAATTCACTTTATCTGGGAGTTGATTATCCTCCTAATACATTTCTGAGATGAGTAGATCTGGAAATAACAAACTTTCTGTTTAAAATGTGGCTAAGGAAAATTAATGATAGACATGATCATAAAAGCACAGTTGTTAATTATCTAACCTTTAGCTTAGAGCAGATAACAGGAGTGGAAGGGAGAGGGCACTAGAAAATGGTATCTTGGAAAGATAAACACATCTCATTTTCATTTCCAAATTGATAAACATGTTTGTCACAAGTGTAATTAGGACAAGTTTTTCAGAATGCTTTTGAAAATCTATAAAGGAGCATAGCAGAGCCCTTCAGACATGAATGAGTCCCTGAATGTCCTCTGAGATAGTGTCATTTATGAAGTGATATTCAATCCTCATCAATGTGAGGGGAAAAGCTTTGAAGATCCAATAGGAAAACATACGAATTTTGTCTAAGGCTGGCATCAGTACAAGTCGGAACTATTTGGCTAAAGAGTTTTGCTTTAATACCTACAAAAGCCAAATGAATTGAACTATGTCCACACAAGGGGGATGATCCCCATTCCCTCTGAGACTGAGGCAGTTGCAGAACTTTGAAGAAGTCTACATAAATATATCATAGAAGAAAATATGCACATTTGGCTCTTCATATTCTATGTAGAAAGGAGTTTGAGAAAAGGGGAGTAGAACCACAAAGATATTGTATCTAGAAAACAGGAGAAATCTTTTATTATTTTTGTTGTTGTTGCTGCTGATGTATAGTTTTAAAAATTGAAATGAGATATAGCTGTGAGTCTTTTTTTCTGACAACAGCAGACTTACCATATGGCATCACTTCTGGAAGTTTCTGAAAATGACTCTAATTCTTACTAAACCAAACCTCCTATTTATTGAGAGCAGATCTTAATTTTACAGCAGGATAACACAGATGGCTAGTCGCCTAAGTCCTCAAGGACTTTCCATCAAAGCAATTCAGAGAAACGGAGATGGCAAGTCTAGGTTGGAAGCACTTGTTCAATACTAACTTGGCCGAGGTAGGTTTTTCACCACGTTTGAAATTATTGTTCACACGCATTTCCAAGAAGTATAAAATCTGTCCCAAGCTCAGTGGGTTCGCCCTCCTTTTTTGTAGCTGGATCAGAATATGGAAATTCTTCCATGCATCTTACGTTACCTATGCGAGGAAGGGATGAAAATAAGACATTGACAGAATCTTTTTCATGTCACCTCTATTCTCAGGCACAGATACTCATAGCTCTCTAGAGTCCCATCGAGTCAGAGGGTACTGAGTGTTATTTTTCACATGCATATATACAAACTTTCTACCAGTTACAAAGAAATGGCAGCTTTCCTTTTTCCCTCCCTTCCTTTCTTCCTTTTCTTTCTTTTTTTTATCATTACAGTCCCTCTGGGACAGAAAAAGAAGTCAGAGTTTCATATCCCACAGAGTTTTTAGTTTTTAGGTTTTTTTTTTGGTGGAGATGGATAAGAATCGAGGTTTTGTTTGCTGAAATCTATTCCCATGTACACATCCCATTATGGCTGGGGTTTCTGAGAGGTTAAAGGAGTGCTGTCGGATAAAAAAATATTCTCCCTACTTATTCTTTACCCCTTTATCATTGACCATTTTCATAATCTTATTGTGATTCAGTTTCCTTAACTTTACATCTAATCACATCACTCTGTGGCCATTACTATCCCACACTCATGAATCATATTACGTTACCTTCTTATTGATATATCACATGCATTAAATTTCAAATGATTATTTTATTAATTGCATAGTCTATCTAGTCTAAGATATGGTAGAGTTAATGCAAAAGATCTTTAAAGGAATTTTAGACTTTATTAAATAGAGATGAAATCACATTGATGCTTTTTTTTTTTGCTCAGGGTAATAGCATGACAGAAGTAGATATTTATGAAGCTTTGTCAAAAGGCTTGAGCAAAATCAATAACATGATTCAATTCAGCTTGACTCATTTTTATTCTCTGTCCATCTTTCTCTTTCTGCCTTTGTTTCTTTCTGTCTCTATTACATGACTTTTGCTTATACTCCACATGCCCCTTACCACACAGTGAAATTTTCTTTGTAACAATGAAGAGTTAATTAAAACCAATTGACTAATTTTATACATCAAATGACATATACATTATTACACATATTTTCCCCGTGAACATCTAAGAAAAATGGAGAAATGAGCATCCCCATTTCTGCTTGTCGGTCAATAATTGTATTGACAAATACCTAGGATTTAAATTTGTTTTCATCAGTATATCTTATTACATTCCTTTCCATCCTGGCTGCCTTGGAAAGAATTAAGTTTTCCATCTCTGAAGGTTTTAAATCAAAAGTTGGGTGATCAGATCAAATGTATCTTGCAGTGATATTCTGTTAAGTATGAGTTGGGCTATATGATTGCTCAGTCAATCAGTCAGTCAACACACATGTATTAAACTGTTTACTAGGTGCAAGTACATCAATAAATCCTGGGGATACAAAGAAAAAAAGGCCATTGTCCATGAATTAACAGAGATCACAATGTAACCAGCCAGCCAGTCAAGATAGATTATTAAATAACGACTATGAATAAGAAACTGTACGAAGTGTTGGGGAAATTAAAAAAAAAAGAAACCCCTGGTCTCAAGGAATGCACATTGTAATGGGAGAGACCTTATGAAAATAATTATGTGTCAATTATAACATAGGTAAAAGAGGGATGAGACTAAATCCTTGTAGATGCTTCTTCAAGTGATTCCATTTTTCAGGAAGGGAGCTGGGATTTCAGAGAACAGGCTGTAGCATGTATGCAGGGAAAGCAAGGAATTCCTCTGTAAAAGGGGAGATTTGAGCTATCTTGAAGAAGGACAAGGGAAATAAAGATAAAGGTTAGTGGACAGAGCTCTTCATGCATGGGGAATAGCAAGTGTAGAAGGATAAAGTAGTGGAGAAGTGGTGTGTTCAAAAAACACTGACAAGTCCAGTTCAGCCACATTGTAGAGTGCCCATTGGGAAGACAGTGAATGATGACTTGAAAGGTAGAAAGAATCATGCTAAGATGAGATGTAAATATCAAAACCAAGAATTTGGTATTTAGTTCTGAAAGTAAGCGTGAGGCACTAGACATTATCTGGAAAGGAGGTGAAAGGCTTAGAGCTGTGCTTTAGGAAAACCACATTTGTAGATGTCATATTGTTGATAAATATTGATTCAGTTCCTACTGTGCTCCAGGTACCCTTCTGAGCACTGAGGATGTAAGGAAAGGCCAAATGTATTCCCTGATTTTGAGGAGCTCAAAATCTAATGGGGGAGAAAACATAAAGGTAAGTATGTATAATCAACCTATGTCCAGGATAAATTAGAAATAATCAACAGTGGGAAGTCCATAAAATCAGATGGAATTTAGGTAGGTTTTCTGTAGAAGGTAGGATGTTTTGTTGTTGTTCAGTCATTTCAAACCTGTCTGACTCTTCATGGCCCAATTGGGGTTTTCTTGGTAAATATACTAGAGTGATTGGTCATTTTGTTCTTCTGCTCATTTTACTGTTGAGGAACTGAGAGTTAACAGGCTCACCCAACTAGTAAGTGTTTGAGGTCAGATTTGCCCCAGGGATCTGAGTCTTTGTGATTCCAGACCCACAACCCTTTCCATTGTGGCATGGAGGTGCCTAGAATTTTAGCTGGGACTTAAAGTAAATCACAGAAGTAAGAAGGTGAAAAATGAGAAGGGAGGGCATGCTAGTAACAGGGGCCAGCCATAAAAAATTCCCACAGTCAAGATATGAGGATAGATTGAAATGTGGAGAGAACTGAGGCAGGAAGAAAAAGAAAAAAATAAAACTAGACACTATTGTAGCAGCAGGAGAAAGGTGATAACAGATTTCAACAAGAGGTAAAGGGTGTGGCTCTCTGACATGTCCTTCAATCACTGAAATTTTGTCATTCCATGTAATGTCATTGTGCTTTCTCTTCTTTAGTATATGTATTGTACATAGTATCAAAATGAAACTCTCAGGAACTTAGTTGAAAAGTCATCAAAGATATGTAGATAAAAGGATAGAGATAGATATCTATGTATTCCAATCTCTCTGTGTTTTGTACTTCATTGATATATTTCCTTTTTGATCTTATGTTGCAGGAAGGTGATAATGGTTTCTGTTTTTTCCTCATTCCTTTTTTCCTTTTGTTTCCCAACATAGCGCTTAAAATTATTTCCCTAATAATTCTAGATAATCTCACATCCAGCATGGAGTTTTCAGTGAATTCTTGTTCTGGTCAGTTTCCCCTTGTTGACATAATTTTCATGAAGACTCTTTAATCTCTTTCTATCTTACATATAAGATTAAGGTATCAAGGCATAGCTATGCTGATAATTTGTTTATTGATAATGTACATCTATCATTAATTTTAAAAACACACATTGAAGAGATATGTTCAGTTTGCTATTAGTAGACTTCCTACAACTTTCTTTAAGTGCCCTTGGGATGATGTTGGGTCTCATTATTTGATTTGGTTTCATGTGAGACATGAATGTTTGCATATATATGCATATATATATATATACATACATATATCCATACACATATGTGTATCTATGTATATACTTTCAAATTGTTTACTTTTTCAATCACAACAATACATATTAAAACTTTCTGGCAATGTGGGCATGATTTATGGCATAAATTGGTAGATGAATATTTGCCCTTTTCCTCTTAGCGTTTTCTTTCTTTTTTAAGCGATCAGGGTTAAGTAACTTCCTCAAGGTTACACGGCCAGTTATTTCTGGGTGTGGTGCTAAGTATCTGAGCCCAGATTTGATTCCCAGGTCATCCCGACACTGGAGCCGGTGCTCTTACTCTCTGAGCCACCTGGCCACCCCTAAGCAATTGGGGTTAAGTAACTTGCTCAAGGTTTCATGGCCAGGTGTTTCTGGGTAGGTAATAAGTGTCTGAGCTCGGATTCGATCCCCAGGTCATCCTGACACTGGAGCTGGTGCTCTTGCTCGCTGTGCTACCTGGCCGCCCCTTCTCTTAGCATTTTCAATATCATTTATAAGCACAATTATTTCTCTACCAGTTGTTAATACAAATCCAGATCCCTTTGTGGCACAAAACAAACCTAAAACTATTGTTCATGTGTGTGTTTGATATTTAAGACCTTTATCCATATCCTCACTGTGGCAAGCTTTTTCACTCCCACCTGTAGACAATAGATATGTTTCTGGGTATCACCCAAAATGAGGGAAACCTTCTATAGCATGAATAGCTTGATAACAAAAGTCAAACGATCTATTTTAAATATTCTCCTTCCTTGTTGTCTTTGCAGGTGCCCTGTGATCATGAAATCATTGGCCCTTAAGTCTGAAATTATGGAAAATCAGAGTTATGTTACTGAATTCATTCTCCTGGGACTCTCACAGACTCCAGATATTGAGAAAATGCTGTTTGTTGTCTTTTTACTTTTGTACATTGCAACTCTTGTGGGAAACTTGGTTATTATTTTGACAATCACCAACACTCCCTCTCTCCTAGGCTCTCCTATGTATTTCTTCCTAACCTTTTTGTCTTTCTTTGATGCATGTTTCTCCTCAGTTGTTACTCCCAAGCTCATAGTTGACTCCGTGTATGTGAAAAACACCATTTCTTTTGAAGGCTGCATGACACAGCTCTTTGCAGCACATTTCTTTGGTGGTTCTGAAATGATTGTCCTCACATTCATGGCCTTTGATCGATATGTTGCTATTTGCAAACCATTGCATTATGTCACTATTATGAACAAGAGGCTGTGTGTTCTACTGGTTGGTGTGGCCTGGGCAGGAGGATTCCTTCATTCTTTGATCCAGGTCCTATTTATGGTCCAGTTGCCTTTCTGTGGCCCCAATGTGATTGATCACTTTATTTGTGACTTGTACCCTTTGTTGAAACTGGCCTGCACTGACACTCATAGGCTTAGTCTCATGATTATTACCAACAGTGGTCTAATCTGTTCAATTAGTTTTGTTCTCCTGCTTATATCTTATGTGGTCATTCTACACTCATTGAGGAAATACAATACTGAGGCTCGGCATAAAGCCCTTTCCACTTGTGGTTCCCACATCACAGTTGTTGTATTGTTTTTTGTTCCATGCATATTTGAGTACGCACGTCCTCCATCTACTTTTTCCTTTGATAAAACAGTGGAAATATTTTACACTATTCTAATACCTATGTTAAATCCCTTTATCTACACTTTTAGAAACACAGAGGTAAAAAATGCCATGAGGAAGTTATGGACCAGATCTGCCATTTCTATTGCAAAATAAATAATCAAAATGAAATTTTCTCATTTGATATGCATGTTTTTAAAAGATCAATGTTGGTTCACTTTTATTTAATAAAATGGCAAATATCATATATAAGATATTAGTTTAGAAGCAAGCATAGAATCAAAGTATTGATGAGATTTGAACCATTGCAATCTGATCTATTCAAATAAGTAAGTAATTTTTGCTGTGGAAGGTGTGATTTAAGTCTCCACATAACTGAAGGGTATTCAAAGGGAACTGAACAGGTAAAAGTATTTATCTGGTGCCAAGTATCTACTGGATATGATGGTAGGCAGTAGGAATTAAAAAAAAAAGATAAACCTGAAAGGTTTTCTTCCTTCAAGGATCAGACAAAATATATTTATATAAGTATATGCCAAATATATGTGTATTAAAATTAATTAAAAAGTTGGGGCAGAAGAAGATGGTAGTATCAAGAAGTCCTTAAAGTGGCACTTGACCAAAGCTTTGGAGGAAATCAGCAAATATGAGGTGAACCTTAAGAGGAAGCATAATATTTCATGTGGATAGATGAGGGCAGTAGAGAGTTGTTCGTCCAACCAGTAAAAAGCACTAAGCCTGTTTTCTTGTATCATAAAGTCGGTCAAGAGGAATAATGTAAGAAAAAGAAAATACTTAAACATAAAAGGTCACATTCTAAACAAGTTAAACAATCAATATTTGGAGATACCTTTTACTACTATGTCTAGGGGAAGAGTACTTGACCAAATAAGGCATAGAAAAGGAAATGAGATAAAGTGAAAATTTTAATTAAATAAAATTTGAGAGCTTTTGCACAAACAAATCAATGAAGTTAATATCAGAGAGACAAAAATACAGCAAAGACAGTATATTTGCAGTAAATTCCTCTTCCAAAGTTTTGATATTCAACATCATTAGTGAATGTATTTAGATATCAAGGTTGAATTCCTAATGGATAAGTCATCAAAAATATATGTAAATATGAAGCTCTTGAAAGAAGAAATGCAACTTGTTAACAGTCATATTTAAAAAGTCTCAATGAAGAATAAGAGTAAATTATATAAAAGCAACACTGAAGTTTTTTCTTATACCAATTCCATTGTTTCTTATACCAATTCCATTGTTAAAGATTGCCAGTAAATGGGGCAACAGTTATTAAGCATTTATATGCTAAATTCTCTGCTAATCTCAGGAGATATATACACAAGCAAAAGAACAAAACAAACAAAAGCAATCTTACAGTGAAGAAATTCATATCTTGACATGCGAGACAACATGCAATCCACTATGCATAAAAATAAGGGGCTAAATTGTTGTTGTTATTGTTGTTGTTTTGTCTGAGGTCACCTACTTGGTAAATTCTGGAGAGAGTGATTGGATCCTGGTCTTTCTGATTCCCAGTCTACACCTTTTGATTGATACAAGCATACATATAAATAATGCTGGATAATCCTGGTAAATGTGAGAGTATGAGAGAAAAGACAGAATCATGTTGTAGTTAATTTTTAAATAACTCACAAAGGAATGCAATGATTTTTGTAACTCAGTTTTAGGTGATGGGGAGATGACAAGGAATGCTTTAAATATAATGTGTGCAGTCAACTGAATTATGGGGATATATAGTGATAAGACCCCACACCAACAACCCAACTATCTTCTAGTTCCTACTTGAATATCCACCATTATAAATTCATACCAAGTAATGTAGTGTAATGTAATACCAAGCAAAGGCAACTTCCCAGGTTCAAAATACCAGCATAGGTGCTCTCTATTTTATTCAGTAACAAACCCAGAACAGAGAAGATCAAAACATGACATCATTCAAAATACAGCATTTACTAAGTGTGATTAAATAATCTCCAAGGCCTGCCCCACCCCAGGACTTTCCAATCATTCAATCAATTACAAAGTCTCTGTTCCAAATACTTCTCCACCCCTAGGCTATACCTTAATTAAGTCCACCACAAAGCCCCTCTTCTCAAATGGAGATTAGTTTCCAAACATAAGTAAAATACATTCATTTGCTCAACCATAGAACACAAAAAGGTCAAAAGTTCCCCACCCCTGGATCACAATTGAATCTACCCCAGAGTTACATCAAGTTTAAACACAGCACTTAATACCCAAATGGAGGTCTTTTCTTCATCTTGACACGAGGCAAGTTCTCAGCAATCTTAGTTCCTGGAGAGACAAGGCTTAGCAAGGCCATAAGATACATTGCCAGTCCCTTCATGAATTTATCCTCTGTCTGTAGAACAGTCCTAGAACCCCTGAACACATTAGCAAAGCCCTCTCCCAGGATTTCTGTAAACATACAACAAGAAAATCCTCCTTCAGGGCTTCTGAACCAACAGAAAGGCTCCCAGACCCCTGCAACAACAGCACTGTCCTTCACCAGTGGACAGTATTCATTCTGTCTGCCGGACAGTCTCCAGACCCCTGCAACAACAGTACTGTCCCTCACCAGTGGACAGTATTCACTCTCAGTACTGTCCCTCACCAGTGGACAATATTCACTCTCTGTCTGCAGGACAGTCTCAGGCCTTCTTAACCAAATGCCAGGTTCCAGGACTTCTTCAACAGGACAGTCTTTCACCAGTGGACAAATCTGGCAAAATAACATCAAAACAGACAGACAAAGTACCAGCAAAACAGCCATGTCTCCTCAGTCCTTGGCAGCTCAGGGGGCAGGTCTCAAAAGTCCAGGGCAATTCAAAGCGGCCACCAGCAATCTCTTAGTCTCTCCCTCTCCACGAGGTGCTGCTTCCAAAAAGAACTTCCGCCTCTCTCTTGTCTCTCCAAATCTACATCACCAGCTCCTCCCACTTCAGGACTTTCTTTTCACATCAACAAGCCCATCCCACAGGTGGGATTAACAAACTCTGGGTTTTAATACAATCAATTTGAAAACCAAGCCAATGCAGGGGAATCTTTAATTGCCATTACTATCACATGTAGTAAATAGAATTTTGAAAAAAAAAATTAGACTTCAATCCAGTGTCAGACACTTCTTCCCTCCATACACTTGAGCAAGTCAATTAATTCCTTTTTTCTTAATTTTCTCCCTTCTAAAATAAAAGAGTTAGACTCAATAACTTCTCAGGTATCTTATGTTCTTACATGTGTGGCTACTGGGATGTTTCATTGTGAAAAAAATCACACTGTTTACCTCTTTTCCATTTTTTCTCACTAGAATTCACTTTATCCATTCACACTGGGAATGCATTTGCATTCACATTCAAATGATTAAAAAAAAGTTCAAATGATACAGTTGGCTATCCAGCTCACTGAGATCATTGTGGACTAAAAGTCTGATGATTTCCCCTTTTAGAAGGGATATTTTTACATGGGCAATGAGGAAGTAATTGAGAAGGAAGATTCCAGCATTAGGCAGAAAATATTATTGGGTATATGGAGAATATTTTGAGGGTACTATGTGTATTTTCATTGGGAATGTCAATTAAAGTAGACACTACCTTGAAGTGATGAGACCAAGGGTGGGGAACCTAAAGGCCAAAGAGCCTTGAGGCCAAATGCGACAGGTTTCCCTCCCCTGGACTAAATTTTTTGCAAAGCTACCCATGTGCCTAAACATTCCATGACAAAATAGCCAGCATTGTATTGAGATTGGCTTCTGCCTCGTACCTCCAAAGTTAAACTGTCTTTGGTGTGATGTAACAATAGAGGATCTAAACCCATTAATTCTCCCATTCATTTTGTAAAATTTGACTTGTCTATATATCAGGGGAAGGTCATGCTGGTATTGTTATTGACACATTTGCAGTATTTTTTTTTAATGGTGATCCTAGAGGAAACCTTAGTAAGACCTTATATCCTCAGTGAGAACATATTCCACCAAATACATTACTAATAGATCCATTAAACTCTAGGTTATTGGAAGAAATGAAAAATGATATTAAAGATTGTATAAAAAATTTCTGTTCTTAGTATCACAAAAATTAAGTAAATTATATGTTGTAATCACCTATATTCAGATTAATTTTTATACTAAATACAACAACAATAATTTTTGTATAAGTCAACTCACCAAGATTTTAATTATAGAGAAAGTGTCTTTGGTGAAGGAAGTTCCTCGGTTTCTCACTTGACTCTTTACAGAAATGAAAGTATAGGTCCAATATCTATTCTTAACCTTTTTTGGGTAGATATCATTAAAAGGGTAAACAAAGCAAAACAAAACAAAAATCTTCTCTCCAAATTACAAATCTATCACCAAATATTTGCTGAGTAACAGTCTAAGAATATTGAAATTAATAAAGAACTGTAAATAAAGAAAAAATTAAGATGTAATCTTAGTTCTGTTACTTGTGAAGTACTTAGTTCTGTTACTTGTTAAGACCTTTACAGTCAAAAAATGAACATATTAATTAGAAGGGGCATCATAGATCATCTAATATAATCCACACCCTATTTTGACATATGCAATAAGTGGTCCTTCCACCACTATTTGCAAATCTTCAAGAGTTGAGATCTACTACCTCCCAAGGAAACAGTTCTCCTTTTGGAGATATGCAATTATCTGAGTTTCTGAATCGTTACCAAGATTTTGATTATTATTGCTGCCCAGTGATTTTGTGTTTTTTTCCCTACACCCAAGTAAATCATGCATAAATATTCCTCTTAATCACTTAAATCCATTTCCCTGGCTTTGCTCTCAGATACCAAGGAGAATAAGCCTAATCCCTATTATGCATGACCTTTTAAATGTCTGAATACAGCAATTATGAACTTCCCTACATCCCCATCCAAATTATTTTCTCCATATTAAAATCCCTGGTTCCTTCAAATAACTCTCATATTATTGATTCTTGAACATTCACAAAACCTAGTTCTCCTTTTCTTGATGTGCCACAACCTCAAATTTCCTCATTGACTTTCAAATTAAGTCTTAGTGGAGCAGAGTAGAGAAGAATCAGAATCTTTTTATTCCTAGTAAATTTATCTCTTTTAATATTATATAATATCACATTGTATGGGGGTAGAGCCAAGATGACTGCATAGAAGCAGTTAAACTCAATGAGCTTCTCCTATAACCACCTCAGATACCTATAAATTATGACTGCAAACAAATTTTAGAGGTACAGAACCCACAAAGTGACAGAGAGAAACAATTCTCCTGGTGAAGGCAGCCTGGCAGGTGGACAGTAACGGTTCATTGTAATGCACTGGGAGTAGAGCCCAGCCCCTTGTGAGCCCAAGGTTTTATCCCCAGGGTGAGCCCAACCAGTGTCTACAACAGACTTTGGGAGAGTAGATCACAAGCAGCAGTGATGGTTTCCAGAATTATCAACCCATATATTCCAAAGAAAAAGTGAGAAGTCAGGGTAAAACTCTCTTGGAAATGGGAGGGCATGGAGAAGTAGGTCCCACCCCTGTCCACAGAGCTAGAAGTGGAGGAGGTGTGGCGGCCCTGCAGCCACCTCCACTTAGCTGCTTCAGAAATCCTGGCCTGCAGACCACAGGGGGGAAATGTGAACATTCAGAGGGTAATCTCTCTTGATTCAACCTGCCTGGATGTGGATCTTGATCTTGGGTGGTGGTCCTAAGATGTGTGACCAGTGAGCCAGTGTTTGTGGCAGCTGCAGGGATGGAACCTTCTCAAAGCTCAAGCAGTTGCAAAAACCAAAGTGATATTGGACAAAGCTCTCCCCTCTGGAAGCAGAGTTTTACTGCGGCAAAGAGCTCAAAAGTTAAGTAATTGAGTGGCAATATGAGCAATCAAAGGAAGCAAAGCAAGCACAGCAAGTCAACTTTAGTTTCATTTTATGGGGAAAAAAGAATCAAATCATGGAAAGGGAGGAAGACAGCAAAATGAAAAATCCTGCACCCTTAAAAGGTTCCAAGAAAAATATGAATTGGTTACAGGCTATGGAGGACCTCAAGAAGCATTTTGAACATCAAGTAACATAAGCAGAGGAAAAATTGGGAAGAGAAATGAGAATGATGCAACAAAATCATGGAAAAAAAGAGTCAACAGCCTGACTGAAGAAAATAATGGCTTAAAAATGGACTAAGTCAAAGGGCAAAAGAGGCCCAAAAAGCCAATGAGGAGAAAAATACTTTGAAAAACCAAATTTGTCAAATGGAAAAAATAATTTCAAAAGCTCACTGAATAGAATAATTCCTTCTGAATTAGATTGGAGCAAATGGAAGCTAATGACTTTATGAGAAATAAAGATACTATTAAAGAGATCCAAAAGATTGAAAAAAAAATTTAAGGCAAAGGGAAATATCTCATTGGAAAAAATACCGAGCTATAAAATAGACCCAAGAGAGATAATTTTAAAATTATTGGAAAGGGGTGGCTAGGTGGTGCAGTACAAATTTGGCCTCGGACACTTAATAGAAAAACTAGCCATATGACCTTGGACAAATCACTTCACCCCAATTGCCCTCCAAAAAGCAAATATATATGTATATGTATGTGTGTGTGTGTGTGTGTGTGTGTGTGTAGGACTACCTTAAAGCCAAGATCAAAAAAGAAGCTAGCAATCATCCTTCAAGAAGTTCTCTAGGAAAATTGCCCTGATGTTTTAGAACTAGAGGGCAAAATAGAAACTGAAAGAATTCACCCATCACCCCTTGAAAAAAGATCCTAAAATTAAAATTCATAGGAATATTATAGCCAGGTTCCAGAGTTCCCAGATCAAGGAGAAAATGTTATAAGCAGCCAAGAAAAAACAATTAGAATATTGTGGAAACACAATCAGGATAAAACAGGATCTAGCAGCTTCTACATTAAGGGATTAAAGGGCTTGGTATATGATATTCCAGAGATTAAAGGAGCAATGATTGAAACCAAGAATCACCTACCCACCAAAACTGAGTATAATGTTTCAGAGGAATATTTGGTCATTCAATGAAATAGAGGATTATCAAGCATTCTTAATGCAAAAATCAGAGTTGAATGGAAAATTTGACATTCAAATATAAGGCACAAAAAGCATGACAAGCCAAACTGGGAAAAGAAACCATAAGGAACTTATCAAAGTTGAACTACTTACATGATTACATGCAAAAAGGATAACGGTAACTTTTGAATTTTTTCTCAGTATGAGGATATATATATATATATATATATATATATATATATATATATATATATA
>NW_027185804.1:39944317-39945237 GCF_028583685.1 Petaurus breviceps papuanus
ATATATATATATATATATATATATATATATATATATATATATATATACACACATACATATATATGTATACACAGATTTGTATATAGGAGGGTATCTGTGAATATGAATACTTATGTGAGTGTGTGGGTGTATATATATATGTGTGTGTGTGTGTGTGTACAGCTGCACATAGACCACACAGGATCAATTGAATAGGAAGGGATTATATATAAAATTTGAAATTGAGAGGTGAGAGAGGAATATAATGACAGGAGATGGGGAGACATTGAATGGGGCAAATTATCACATATAGAAGAGGCAAGGGAAAACTGTTGCAATGGAGGATAAGAAGAGGAAGGCAAAAGGCAATGGGTCAAACTTACTCTCACTTAATTTGGCATAGGGAGGGAATAACATACACACTAAATAGGGTATCTCACCCTACAGGAGAGTAGTGAGGAAGGGTATGAGAAGGGGGATGATGGAGGGGACGGCAGGTTGCGGGGGAGGTCAGTTAGAAGCACACACTTTTGAAAAGGGGCAGGGTCAAAGTAGGGAACAGAACAAGTTGGGGGTAGGATAGGATGTAGGGAAATATAGTCAGTCTTTCACAATACTTCCACTATGGAAATATTTTGTGTCACTACACATGAACAACTTATATTGAATTCTTATATTCCCAGTAAGGTGGTTGAGAGGGAGGAAGGGAAACAATCCGGAACTGAAAGTTGTAAAATTAAATGTTTAAGTATTATTATTATTAATATTTATTATTATTATTTTACATGCAACTGGGAAATAAGACATACAGGCACTGGGTTATGGAGATCCATTTTGCCCTGCAGGAATGTTGGAGGAGCAATGCGGAAGGATATAGGAGAAAGCAGACTGGGCAAGGGTGTATACAGTGGGATTGTTGTTTTGGGGTGGTGGGTAAGGGA
>NW_027185804.1:39955237-39974705 GCF_028583685.1 Petaurus breviceps papuanus
TGTTCTTTGTACCCTGCATATTCACTTATGTGCGACCCTTGTGTACTTTGCCTATTGATAAAACTGTGGCCATATTCTATGGCATTCTCACTCCTATGTTGAACCCCCTGATCTATGCCCTAAGAAACTCAGAGGTAAAAAATGCCATAAGAAAATTGTGTGGATACTAATTTAGAAAGGCATCAGAGGGCAATGAAAAAGACATTGGATTCGAAATCTAAGATTCTGAGTCCATATGAAAATCCTTCTACCTTATTCTTCTGACTCCTCATGCCCAAACATAAGCAGATCCATCTAGCTTATTTATGAGGTGTCCTTCCACTGTGGTAACTGAAAACCTGTGAGAAGTGTTTTTTAAAAAAGAAATAATAAAGCTAGTCTATGAAAATATCTCTATTTTTCTTCCATAAATGTTAGAAGTCAAACTTTCTCCAAATAGAAGTATTTATAGAACACGAGAGATTATTGTGCCTTGTTTTGTTTCTTTTTTTGTTCCCCTCCCCTGTCCTAGTGGCTGATTTGTAAAAAATGTGCTTAATATGTGGTTGGTCACTCATTAATTGATTTCCTGACAAAGAATGGTTCATATGTGTGGTGATCCATCCCAAGGAGTTGTTAAATTTATATTTGCAATGCAAACAAATGATGGTGATACCAAACAAGAGAAATGTAATTGCTGGTATCATGACCTAGAACTAGAAGGAAGCTTATTTATTATCCATTTAACCCATTTTCTAGATAAAATAATGATAGCAGTAAGGTGTTTTACAATGTCACAACTACTTACGGGTATAACCACAGTATAGTGACTCAGTGGAAGTAGAGTTTGTTATAGAATCAGGAAAGCTGTGTTTGAGTACTTCATCTCTATCTTTCTACGTATATGAACTTGGAAAAGACACAACACTGAGTTTCAGTTTTCTCAGCTGGAAAAAGTGAGACTCTGCATATACCAAGATTAACTGCATATGGTTATATTAGTAGAAATAAAAACTGATATCTTAAGTAAATTAGAAGAGCAAGGAACAAATTTCCTTTCATGTCTATGAATAGGGGAATAATTCATAACTAAACAGTGAATAGAGAGGTTTAAAGAATATAGATTGAACCATGATCATTATATATAACATGCTTATTATAATGCATATAATTATATTAGAGATAATAACTAAATCTTATATGATTATATACATAGTATATGTATGTAAGATTATATATTATATATGTATTATATTTAACATAATATATTATCTACAGAATGATATAAAAACTGATTATATGATCATAATTGCTCATATATATATTTATAATTCCAAAAATATGATAATGTAAACTTACAGGGTAATCAGGCAATGGGGAATGTTTTTCAAGAAATCTCTCTGATAAAGATTTCATTTCCATGATATATAAGCACTGATTCACACATATAAGACCTAGATCCAATTTCCAAACACAGGGATGCTTAAAACTTATGCATAGACTTTTTCAAAGGAGGAGAGCTACATTATCAACAACTATGTGAAAAAATGCAACAAAATGACAAAAATTAGAAAAAAATCAAACAATGAAATTCTATATCCTCCTAAACATATAGGTGTATATTATAAGGAGAGGAAAAATTTTAGTGATGCAGACTGTGAGCAAAGAGACACACTGTTTTTACCATTGATGTAGCTGTAAATTGATCCAGACATTCCATAAAATAAAGTAGAATTATACCCTAAAAGTTACTAAAATATGTGATTCCTCTATGTACAGTTATGTCATTTCCAAACCAATGCCCCCTTTAAAGAAAGAGGCAAAATATCTATAATATAGAAGATCTTTCTCTTAACCCCAAACTGGAAACCAAGTGAGTATCCACCTATTAGGAAACCACTAAATAAATGGTGGTATATGAATATAATGGAATTTATATTGCCATTAGATATTATAAAATATTTTTAGATAAATTGGATAAATCTCCATGGACTAAAACAGAGTGAAATGAGAACAATCTGTATAAGGTTAACAACATTTTAAAGAAAAACAGCTTTGAGGAAAAAAAAAAACTCCGATAAAGCATGGGTATAGAGGACTAAAGATGAATTATCCCACCTACATTATGCCAAAAATTTAATGGATTCAATAAGAAAAATGAGAATCCATTTCTTTATTATGACCTGTGTAGGGATTTATTTTGCTGGATTATGTATATTTATAAGGATTTTCTTTTTTTTTTCATTATTTGTTTTTTAAGGGACAGTGGGAGGGAGGGATAATAAATCCTTTTAGAAATAGTTATATTGAAAGACAGACCAAATAGTAGACAAAATTTTAAAAATGTATATATGAATGAATGAATGAATGAACCTAACGGAGGGAGGGCTGCACTGTGTTGTTTCTATTGTCCATTTCAACCCTAAATCTCTAATCCTATGATCCTGTGATTCTAACTTGATTGCTCTGACATTACTTTTAATTCCACCACTTCCCAGGCCCCCTCCCATTACATGTCATAAAATTCTATAGGATTCTAGGTGAAAGAGTAATTTGAAGTGTTAGCTTCATCTGAGGGGCATCCAAGGGGCATGACAAATAGAGCAATCGACTTGGAGTTAAGAAGACAACTACTTAAATCTGGAATAAGATACTCGAAACCTTGTTACACTAAGCAAGTGATTTAACCTCTCGCCTCATTTTTTTAACCATTAAAGTACTTGATAATTTCAATGCAGAAAAAAGGATTTTGATAAAATTCAATATATTTCTATTAAAAAAAAGATTAGAATGCACAGGAATTAAAGGATGTTTTTGTATATATATAATTTTCAGTTTTGAACATACAGTTCCACAAGCTTTGGAGTTTTAAATGGTATTCCTCTCCATCCACACCCTAGCCCTGAGACAACATGCAATCTTATATAGGCTCTATGTATAAATTCATATTAAATATATCATCAGTCAGGTCATGTTGTAAAGAAGAATTATAAGCAATGGAAGGAGTCAGGAGAAAGAAGAAACAAAACAAAAAGAGAGAGAAAATTGTATGCTTCGATCTGAACTCTGATTCCATTATTCTTTCTCTGGATGTGGATAACATTTTCCATCATGATTCTTTTGGAATTCTCTAAGATCCTTGTATTGCTGAGCAGAGTCAATCTTACAAATGTGGCTCTAACTGTGTGCAATATTTTCCTGGTTCTGCTCTCCTCACTCATCATCAGTTCATAAAAGTCTTTCCAGGTTTTTCTGAAGACTGCCTGTTTATCATTTCTTATAGAATGATGGTATTCCATTTAATTTATGCATCACAACTTGTTCAGCTGTTCCCCAATTGTTGGGTATCCCCTCAATTTGCAAGTCTTTGCCACCACAAAATCATGGTGAATAAATATTTTGGAACTTTTCATAAATTTTAAGAAGTATCTTTAAGTTACACAAATGATAAGCTAGAAACCTTTCCAATAAGATAAGGGATGAAACAAAGTTATCCATTATAACCAATGTTATTCACCATTTTACTAAAAATGTTAGTTATAGTAATAAGAAAATGAAAACGAAGGACTAAGAAATGACAATGGGGAAACAAAACTTTATTTTCTACAGGTGACATAATGTTTTATCTAAAGAAGCATAACAATTAGCAACTAAAGTAAAGTTGAAGGATATAAGGTAAAACCCCAGAAGGCATCAATATTTGTCTACATTACTAAGAAAACACAATATGGTGAGATAGAAAGAGAATTTCCCTTTAAATTACTACATATATAAGAAATACACACACACATATAAAGCCTCCCTGCCAAAACTCAGCAATTCTATAAATATGATGACCTTACACAAATATTGATAAAAAATTTATAAATATGTTGACTACTCTTAGGCAGTCTAATATAATAAAAATGAAAATAATGTCTAAATTATTTTATTTATTCAGTATTTTTCTAATCAAACTTCTAAAATTTACTTTATAGAACAAGAAAAAATTAATCCGCATTAACAGAAGTCCAAGAATATCAAGAAAATCAATGAAAAAAATTAAATTTTAAGGAAGGGGAACCTAGTAGTGTCAGTTCACAAACTATACTACAAAACTGTAATCATCAAAACAGTAATTTTTGGTAAGAAATACAGAGATTGAACAGTGGAACAGAGTAAGCAAATAACTTGCAGAAACATATGTACAAGATCACCTAGTATTTCATAAACCCAACATTCCCAGATATTGGGGCAAGAAGTCGCTATTTCACGCACACACACACACACACACACACACACATACACACATGAATAAGCAGAAAAGTAGTCTGGAAGAAGCTTGGAATACATGAACATTTTACACTTTATGCCAAAACATCTGGAAGTGAAGACATGATCCACATATAAAGGATAATATAAGCAAATTGATGGAGCAGCAGAGATATTTATCTGTCAAAACTATGGGTAAAGGAAGATTTCAATGATTTCATAGGGAAGATCATGAATGACAAAAATGGATAATTATGATCATATGAAATTAAAATCATTTTGAAACAAATACAAGAAGTTAAACTTTGAAGAAAAGCAAGAACTGGGGGAAAACATTTGTAGCAGTATTTTTTTTCTGATAGAGAACATAGATTTCTAAGATATCAATATCTAAAAAGCAAATAGAAAATGAATCCCCATTGGTCAGTATACACTAAATAATTAGATGGATAACCAGTCAATCTGGGATGAAGCATATAGGGCTCCTAAAGGAAATCTCTCTTTCACACACATATGTATATATGTGTGTATATGTAAATGTATATATACAAACACATACATACATCCACACATATGTATCAATATACAGAGAGAGATGTATGCATGGTCTTTATACTGGAAATAACAGAAGGAATGGTTAATAATAGATATATAGATATCTAAAATAAATATTGATTTAATAAGAAAGCTCCTAGTTGCCATTTATGAATTCATGCCACCTACTTCAGGAGATTTATGACCTCAGGTCTTAAAATAACTGTCTGATGGAATTACTAAGACACTGACAATGATATTTGAAGGATCACAAGTAATCTGTCCGGTAACACAACAAAATCAAGAAAGGGGAGGCAACAAACAATTATTAAACACCTTTTATGTGACAGGTACTATGCTAAGCACTAATACAAATATTAGCTCATTTGATTAAAGGAAAAATATTTAAATAATCAAAAGAAAAGCTAGAAGAATAGTTTGCAAAAAAAGATAATCCAGTGAGCTTAGCTTCAACTACTGAAAAAATTCGAGAATAGAGGAGCCAAGATGGCAGTATAGAAGCAGGAAGACTCCCTGCACTCCCTCCATAACCACCTCAAATGCCTATAAAAATGACTAAACAAACTTTAAGGCTAGAGAACCCACAAAGTGACAGAGAGAAACAAACCTCCCATGGAAGATAGCTCAGGAGACTGGCAAGAAGGCTCGATCTAAGCCTGCTGGGAACAGAGCCCAACCCTGCATGAGTCTGTGATTTTAGCCACAGGGCAGCCTGACCAGCCATGGCCAGGGGAATGTCAGGAGAGTGCATCACCAGCAGCTATGGTAGTTTCAAGTATTATCAACCCATAAATGCCAAAGACAAATTGAGAGGTCACTGCAGTGTGAATTTTGGAAACAGGCAGTCTGGGAGTGTGGTTCTGCCTCTGCCCCTTGGAGAGAGAAGTGGCTGAGGCATGCAGCCATGAAGCCACTTAAATGTGGTTGCTTCAGAGCTCCTGGCCTGCAGAATTTAGCAGTCCAAGCAACCAATCAAAGGGGTAATCACTCTTGTTTCAACCTGCTTAGATTTGGATTACTGTTTAGGATGGAGATGCTGGGGTGCATGACCAGTTTGCCAGAGCCAGTGGATGCTGCTGAGAGGGCACCCAACTAATATTTCTGGCAGCTGACAAAACCCCAGCATCTTGGGACAAAGTTATCCTCTCTAAAAGTTGAGTTCTACTGTGGCAAAAAGTTCAAAAGTCAATTAATTGAGTGGCGACATGAGCAAGCAAAGAAAGTAAAGCAAGCACAGCAATCTGACTTTGGACTCCTTCTTTGGGGACAAAAAGGATCAAAACATGGAACAGGAGGAAGACAACAAAGACAGATATCCTGTGCCAAAGATTCCAAGAAAAAATATGAACTGTTTAGAGGCCATAGAGGAGCTTAAGATGGGTTTTGAAACCCAAATAAGAGAAGTGTAGGGAAAATTGGGAAGAGAAATGAGAATGAAGCAAGAAAATCATGAAAAGATAGTAAAAAACCTGACTGAAGATATAACACCTTAAAAATAGACTAACTCAAATGGCTAAAGAGGCTCAAAAAGGCAATGAGGAGAATAATGCCTTAAAAAGCTAAATTTTCCAGATGAAAAAAAGAATCTCAAAAGCTCATTGAACAGAATATTTTCTTCAGAATTAGATTTGAGGAAATGGACGCTAGTGACTTTATGAGAAATCAAGATATTATTAAACAATCCAAAAGAATGAAAAAAATAGAGGGCAATGTGAAATATCTCATTGGAAAAACCAATGACCTGGAAATAGATCCTGGAGAGATAATTTAAAAATTATTGAACTACCTGAAAGCCATGATTAAAAAAAACAAAAAAAAAACACACCTAGACATCATCCTTCAAGAAATTCTCAAGGAAAACTGCCCTGATTTTCCAGAACCAGAGGGCAAAATAGAGGTTGGAAGAATATACCAATCACCTCTTGAAAAAGATCCCCCAAAGAAAACTACTGGGAATAGTATAGCCAAGTTCTGGAGTTCCCAGATTAAAGAGAAAATATAACAAGCAGACAAGAAGAAATAATTTGAATATTATGGAAACACAATCAGGATAACACAAGATCTAGCAGTTTCTACATTAAGGAATCGAAGGGCTTGGAATATGATATTCCAGAGGTCCAAAGAGCTAAGATTAAAATGAAGAATCATTTACCTAGCAAAACTGAGTGTGAGGTTTCAGGGGAAAATATGGTCAATCAATGGAATAGAGGACTTTCAAGCATTCTTGATGAAAAAAAAACAGAGTTGAATAGAAAATTTGACATTCAGATACAAGAAGTAAGAGAAGAATGAAAAGATAAACAGGAAAAAGAAATTATAAGGAGGTTTTCCAATTTAAAACATTTACATTCCTACATGGAAAAATGATAATTGTAACTTATGAAACTTTTCTCAGTATGAGAATAGTTGAAGGGAATATTAATGTGTGTCTATATATATATATGTATATATATTTGTATGTATACATACATATATAGGAGATTATATGGACATATGAATACATATGTGAGTGTGTACAGGTATACATAGACAGAGGGCACAGGACCAGTTGAATAGAAAGGAATGATACTTAAAAGGGGTAATTGAGAGGTGAAACAGGAATATAAGAGAGGAGATGGGGAGATACACAATGCGGTAAATTTTCCAATATAGAAGAGGCAAGGGAAAACTGTTACAATGGAGGGGAAGAAAAGGAAGGCATAAGGGAATGGGTCAACCTTACTCTCACTGAATTTGGCTTAGGGAGGGAATGATATATAAAATATATAGGGTATCTCTCCCTATAGGAGAGTAGGGGGTAAAGGGATGAGGCAGGGGATGATGGAGGGGATGGCAAGTTGGGGGGTAGGGAAGTTGGAAACGGGACAGGGTCAAAGTAAAGAATTCAACAAATGGAGGACGGGATAAGATGGAGGGAAATATAGTCAAATTTTTACAATAAACACACTATGGAAATGTTTTGCATAGCTACACATGTACAACCTATATTGATTTGCTTTTTTTCCAAGTAAGGGTGGGTGCCATGTGAAGTAGGGAAGGAATCTAAAATCCAAATTTCTGAAATCAAATGTTTTATATATAATTATTTTTTATATACAACTGGGAAATAAGATATACAAGCATTGGGGTATAGAAATCCACCATGTCTTATTGGAAAATTAAAGGGATGAGGGAGGATATAGGAGAGAGCAGATTGGGGGAGAGGGTATACAATGGAATTGCTGTTTTGGTGTGGTGAGTAGGGGAAAGACAGAGAAAAATTGTAACTCAAAATCTTGTGGAAATGAATGATGTAAACGAAAAATAAACATAAAATTTAATATAAAAAATTCTAGAACAAATCTTTAAAGAGAAGGCTGACAAACATCTAGAAAAAAGAATTGGTGATTATAAAAAGCCAGCATAACTTTATCAAGAACAAGCTGGTGGTAGCTAGGTGGCACAGTGAATAGAGCACTGGCCCTGGAGTCATGTGTACCAGAGTTCAAATCCGGTCTCAAACATTTAACACAAAAATTAGCCGTGTGACTTTGGGCAAGTCACTTAAACCCAATTGCCCTCAAAAAAATAAAAAAAGAACAAGCCTCATCACACTAACCTCATTCTTTTTGCAGAATAGCCAAACTAGAAGTTAAGGGATACACTGTGTTTATATTTTGCTTACATTTTGGCAAAAATTTTGACAAAGTATTACATGCTATTCTTGTGGATAAATAGGAAATTATGCCCTAGAATTCAATACATATCTGAAGAACAATTGGCATAATACATTCATGGAATAGTTCTAAGGGTTCAAAAATGATATCACAGGTAGTTGTACTAATTATATTTTGTTTTATTTTTTTGTTTGTTTTTCCAGGTTATAATAAGGGGATTATGGTGTTGTCATTAACTCAGTTTGAAGAAATGATTAGTCCTATTTATGTGATTTGGCAATAGGGGATTGTGGAAGTACTCAAAATTCAGAGGTCATGAAGATGACAGTAATTGATGTAGAGGTCTTTCATAAGGGCAGATTGCTTAAGAAATAAAAAAGGGATAGGATCAAAACTTTTCATTAAAGAAATAGCCTTGTTAAAGTAAAAATATTTGGCAATGGCAACTTATTGATCACGTATATTAGCAAAGGATCTCTACTCTGAAAGTGTTGACTGAAATTTTCAAGTGTCCTAAAAAACTATCACATGCAGAAGCTAAGTTCTCTCTGCACTGGAAAGGAGGGAAGAAAGCTGTTTGCTTTTCATTTCTGCCAAGGGCTGGCCTCAGTTCAGACAAGGACTAATTGGTTAGGTAGGATTGTTCTTGTACTGACCAGAGACAAGGATTGTTCTGTGTTGCCAATCTTCTGGTAAGGGGTATTCCTTAATTCCCTGGATGGAGACAAGGCATTCCCCAAGCCTTTGAACCTTGCCAACATTTTCATAAACAATTGGACACTCATCCAGTTGTAAGTGTTTATTGAAGAGCCAATCCTAACAACAGAGGGATGGAACCATGGACTTTCTGCTGCAGTTCAAGACAAGTGAAATAATCCCATTTTCTTTATGGAGTTATGAAAACTGAATGGAGAATATTATGTCTCTCTCTAAACAATGAGAAGAACTTTATCTAATGTCTAGGATTCATCTGGGAAAGAGCTTTTTGAGGAGAGTCATGGTGTACATCCAGATAAGCTGATTAGCATAGAGGATGTCATCCCAGAAGTCTCATTCAGATGCTATATTTTCAGGAATGCTCAAGACACTCCCCCAATAAACAGAAAAATATGAGGAGAATACAATATGTGAATGATATATTGGATGCAAAAGCTCCCAAGTCAGAAAGCTAAGGTAATTGTTAAAGCATTCCTATTATATCTAACAGTCCTGGTAGTGTAAAATCTATCCCTGAGCTCAGTGCGTGTATATTCTCTTGTATGACTGCAATTCTGGAGATTATTCCATGATCTGCAGGTAGAGATAAAACAAAAATGGAAATGCCATCTTTACAAAACTTATGCAGAACTTTAAGGTCCTCAGCCTAAAGAAAGCTTGCATGTGATCAGGTTAAATCTCTGAAGCAGAAGGAAACAAAATGTTGTACAATGTTTCACAGCAGTTAAGTTAACACCCATTAGTCTCAGTTTCTTTCTTGCACCCTTTAAGACTTGAAGCCTCCATATTAGAAATGGAACAAGAGAAATTATTATTACCTCCAAATGAATGTTTTATAGGAGAGAAAATCCAGTGCCCCCTTTGCTTAGCTAAAATATTACGCAAGTTTGTAAAAAAACGTTCAGTAGTAAAGTGAACAGGGACAAAAAAATCCTTTCTCTTGACTCAAACATATTTCACCTGTTCTTTTTTTCTCTAACATTCATTCTATCCAGGTTTTCATTTTGTTCATGTTTTTGCTTTAATGTTAGGAAATGTGATGCAGGTTATAAAATGTACTGGTCATCTAAAAGTCTAAAAGAATTCAGGATCTCTGTGATTTTAATATTTTTAATCTATCATTTTAATATTCTATCTATCTATCTATCTATCTATCTATCTATCTATCTATCTATCTATCTATCCATCTATCTATCTATCTACTATCCAGCTAGCTAGCTGTCTTTCTATGCATTTATCTGGAAATGCATGTAATGACAAGTATTGTCTACTCATCTAAATATGTATATATACACGAACATACAATTATACATATGTATGCATTTATGTGAATGCAGTTGTACAAGAGTTTTATTCCTCTGCCTCCCCCAATGGACGTAAAGAGAAAAATACTTGAGGTCAAGTATCAACTATTATGTTTGTAGAACCTCTTCAAATTGAATGTTGTATAGCCCTCTCAGTAGAAACCATAGCAGGTTAGTTAGAAGAGACTTTATTAATCATTAAGCCATACAAAGTCATTTCATCATTGGGGAAAATCATTCAGTGAAAAAGAGAGTGGTGTATAGCATAAGACAGTAAGTTAGTCACAAAAATGAGATGGGATTCAGGTCTTCTTATTTGAAGTCCACACATACATTCGTATATCCACACATGTGTATATATACATACATATACAAATATATACACAATGCATACATATACACATATACACACATGCATTTACTGTATACATATACACATGCACACACATATGCACATACTTCACACATACATACATTATATATATATATGAAATTTTATTATTGGTAGGTTTATTAATGGGATAACACATTTACTATATTGTTTTTGTTCATTTCTTTTCCCTCTATCAGAAGAATGGGTCCATAGGAATAAATAATGGCTATACCCTTTTTAAAAAATATTTCTTTAATAAGTTAAATTTGGTTTTTTTTTGGGGGGGTAATAGTAAAATTAGAACATATGCCAAAAATTCCAATATGATTATTCCCCTTTTCAACACATAAGGGAGAAAGCATTTTCTTTATCTATAGATTAGGAGACTGGGATCCACACCACCTAGATAATTATTTTCAATCTGGGCATGATTTCTTGCTTGTTTGTTTTGTTAAACTTAAGTATAGGGATTTACTTTAAAAACTACAAGTTGTTTGGGAGAATGTTATATTATGTATTCTTCTCTTGTATGGGTTATTAAAGGTGTATTGAAATCCCTTCTAACTCATTTTTTGCTTTTGTGATATAAATTCAGCCCTTTTCCCAGTATGTCAGAAGCTTTTAGAATTCTGTCATTTAATTTGTCAACTATCCTGCCAGCTCTGTGTCATTCACAGATTTGACATGCCGCCTCTGCCCTCATCAGAGACATTTATAAGCATGAGAAACTATATTGGAAAATCAAAGTCAAGTGATGACATTTATCCTCTTGGAACTTCCTCAAGCAAAGATACTCAGAAAAGAATATTTAATTAATGTTTCTTCTATCTTGTGATTTTGGGGGTAAGCTTGTTTATTTTTATGAATATACACAAAGTCCCTTCCTTTTCAGGATCCACATTTACTCTTTTGGATACCTTGTTTCTCCTCTCCTTTTACCTTTACAATTCTATTATTTTATGAAGTGATGGATAATTCTATACTATGGAATAACTGAGTTTTAATTTTAGCTATCCATCTACACCCATATTTTGTATTAATCTATACAAAGAAAATACCCAAGAAAGCAATCAAATGAGCATAGAATCCGAGCACAGAAAGGAGCCTCCATTGCCTTCTAGTGTGATCTATAAATGAACATGAAAACTGACTCCAACAAGACCCAAAGACATTATCTTTGTAGCTCTCTAGGGACAACACAACTCTATCAGAAAATCACTTTCCAATTTTGAATAGCTTTCAATGTTAGGACAATTTTGGCAAATCACACAGCAATCTTTCACTAAAACTTAAACCCTGCACTCACAGTTCTACCCTATAAGACTAAGCAAAATAATTGGAAACCTCTTATACTTAAGAATCCTCCAGAGACTTAAAATCATGGCAGGACCCTAGTACTTGAGTGCTCCAGGAAACATATCCTCAATTCCTTCAATTAATTTTCCTTTGGACTAAACTTGAGACCATTGTTTTGGTGACCCTCCTGTGTTCATTTTCCAGTTTTCAATAGATTCCTTGAAATTTGTTCACTGGAGACGAGTGTAACCCTACAGGTATCATATGGAATTGTTCTCTAGTGGTAGAATTGCTGGCAGTTTTACAAAAATATGCATTCGTATCTCTCTGCCACTAACATAAACACACACATATTTGGATTTAACCCTTTCCACTGTCTTTTAAAACCTCTTATGTAGATTGGCTTTTCTACTCTTGCCAAATATAGAATCTAACTTACTGTATGTCCAACTAAACACCTGAAGCTATAGATAAGATGTCTGAGAGAGGTTACTGTACATTTGAAAATTTGCTCTTCTCCTTTGGTTTCTCACTCAGCCTACACTACATTCACCAAACCAATTTCCAAACATTTGTTCCCATGTGCATGGATATGGGCCCAAAGTTTAAGGAAATGTTTAGAAGGACCTTGGAGAATAAAGCAAGGAAATATCACTTTATTTTCCTGTTATTACAATATACATTGAAAATATTCCTTTTTATCTCTTGATTACAGATTGTACATATTCAATAAGACATCAACCTCTGTTTCAAAATCATGGGAAATCAAAGCCAAGTGACTGAGTTCATTCTTCTGGGACTTACCCAAAATTCACGTGTTCAGAAAATTATATTCATTGTGTTTTTGTTATTCTACCTTGCTACTCTTGGGGGAAACCTGTTTATTATGGTGACCATTACTAGCAGCCCCTCACTCTTTGCTTCTCCTATGTATTTCTTCTTGGCCTTTCTGTCTTTCTTGGATGCATGTTTCTCATCAATCATTGTACCCAAGCTTATAGTAGACTCCTTCTTTGAGAAGAAAACCATCTCCTTTGAAGGCTGCATGACTCAGGTTTTTGCAGAGCATTTTTTTGGTGCTGCTGAAGTGATTGTTCTCACAGCCATGGCTTATGACCGGTATGTGGCCATCTGTAAACCATTACACTATGTGACCATCATGAGTAGGCGTATATGTTTATTACTTGCAGGGGTGGCCTGGGCAGGAGGATTCTTGCACTCTATCATCCAAATGTTCTTCATTTTGCCATTACCATACTGTGGCCCCAATGTAATCAATCATTTCATGTGCGACTTGTACCCTTTGCTGGAACTGGCCTGTACTGATACACATGAACTTGGATTTATGGTGATAGCTAATAGTGGGTTCATTTGTATTTTAATTTTTTTCCTCTTACTTGTCTCTTATGGAGTCATCCTGTACACCCTGCGGACATATAGCACAGAAGGACGACGGAAAGCCCTCTCCACTTGTAGTTCTCATATCACAGTTGTGCTTATGTTATTTGTTCCATGTATATTTGAGTATGCAAGGCCTCCCACAACTTTCTCTTTTGATAAGATGGTAGAAATATTTTACACAATTCTGACACCTTTTTTAAATCCCTTCATTTATACCTTTAGAAATATGGAAGTAAAAAATGCCATGAAGCAGTTGTGTTTTAGTAAAGTATTTTTTATTAAAAAATAAATTCTTTGAAATAATATTGATATTTTTCAATCAGGATAAACAATGCCAAAGAATATTCTATTTTATAGCTTTATAAAAAAGTCACAATAAACAGACATATGTATATATACACACATATAAGGATATGAATGTTTACAATGTGCTTCATAGAAGTGTTGATATGTATATCTATCCATGGACATATGCATGTGTGATTATATTATATTTGTGTCTGGAAATAGCTCAGGGGAATTGAATAAGGATGGTGAAGGGATAAGGAAAAATACCATTGAGGATCCATATCTGTATCTTTGCATGCATGTTTACTTGTATATATTTACCCAGTCCCTTCCTACCTTACCAGTCTTCATACATCTTACTCATCTTTATCTACTCTTTGATTAAGTCACAGTGGACTTTATAATCCATCAAAAAGATCCATTTCCTGAGTGCAGGCATTTTCTGGGACTTTCTCCATATTTGGAATGCTCTCCTCCTGATTTGCACTTACTAGTTCCCTTGGGTTATTTTTTCATTCCAAATAAAATCCCATCTTCTGTAGGAAAGCTTTCCAAACTATCTCAGTTCTAGTTCTTTCCATCTTTTAATTGTTAACGTTCTCTCTTGTATAGAACTTTTTCATAAATTTTTGTGTAAGATCCTTGAGGACAGCTGTTGTTGTTCAGCCATTTTTCAGTTTTTATTGGAAAAGATGCTAAAATGTTCCACCATTTCGTTCTCTATCTCATTTTATAGAAGAGCAACTGAGGCAAAAGGAATTAAATGCCTTGCCCAGTATCACAAAGCTAGTAAGTGTCTGAGGCCAGATTTGAACCCATGAAGTTGAGTTTTTCTGACTCCAGGCCTGGGCCCCTATTCACTGCACCACCTAGTGCCCCCTCCTTCAGGATAGGGGTTATCTTTTGTCTCATTCTATATTCCAAGCATTTAGCACAGTCCCAAAAAGATCACCAAATTGTTATATATTTAGAAATGAATGATATAATAAAGGAATCATTCATGCAGAAAATGTGTCTTCTTTGTCTTCTTTAATCTACAGAAATATTTGAGTGACCTCAGGGGCAATCACATTTGTTCAGTAAGTTCTAACTTCCAAGGAAAAGAGAAAGTAACACATATCAAAGAAAATCATAGCAGCACACTTCAGCCAAGAGCTAGCTTTCAAACAGTCCAGGGTTAGTTGATCAGTGACTTTGGCTTTTGCTGAAAAATGTGATTTGTCTTTGTAGACAGTTTTCTTATTGGGTAAGTCTTGGAGACCAAGAGACCATTTCTCCACTTCCTAGACTTTGATAAGAATGCCAGCAACTATCTGATTGACCTCACGATACTCTTTTTCCTCAAAATGATCATTACAAAAGCACAGTTTAGTAATAGATGGATAAAACCTCAGGCTTACTGCCAGAGGATATGAGAAATTCATTCCCTTTCCTTACAGAGTTTTGAAAACATGAAAGTGTGCATTCTACTTTGATGCCTGAACAATGAAAGTAACTGATTGGGGTGCTTATCTTGAGATTTCCAAGAAGGAAACATTTAAGGACTATGTTGAAATAATTCTTATCATCCCATATTTTAAAACATAGTAGTTAGCCTCATAGAGTTCAAATTGACATATTGTGTTCTTAGTAAACCCCGCAAAACTTTTCTGCTAAGTAGGTACGAATTGAGGTGGTGAAACTTTCATGTGTATGATATGGTAGGAATGATCATTCCCATCTAAGTGGTCACAAATGGTGAGATTCTTCCTTTCTAACATATCTCAAGGTTCATCACATATAACATGACTATGACTTCAGTGTTTTTGTCCTTATCTAAGTTAGCCTGTGGCTACCAGTGGTAGCTATTGTTAGGTTTTCAACACCATTCAGCAGCAAACATTCAATTTGTTATCAGGTAGATATATGACTGAGATGGAAATTTAGGAAGGTTTATCAGACAAGGAAGATAAAATTGAGCTCCTAACACCTTGAATTCAAACTTCACATTCATGTCTGATGTTAATTAATACTTAAAACCTTGAAAATTCTAGATGAACCTGTGGATGAAACTGAATGATTTTATATGACATTGTTACATAGGCAACAAACCTAAGCTATTGAAGAAATAAATACATGCATACATACACACATATATAAATCTATATATGCATAAATATACATATATGTACAGTATTTTATTCAAATTCTGTTATATCTTATAAAATTCGGTCATATCACTCTGTGTGTATGTTCATCAAAAATTATTTGTATTTCTAATTTGATCTCAGTAGCAATCTAATTATGTCAGTCACACAACTAATAATAATTCATATTTTTAATTCATGGATAAGTTTTGAGGCAGAGAGACTTACTAAGATATGATTGCAACAATGAAGTTTCAGGTGATGAGGGCTAACATTGCGCAATGACCATGGGGATGAATAAGGGATAAGGAATGAATGCTGGTGATGGAGGTGATATGAATGGAGAGAGGGGACTGTATAGGAGCTATTAGCATGAAAATAAATAAAAGATCAGCTTAATTTATTCAGTTATTTCCATGCACCAATTAAATTTAGTCATAAGATTATATTGTGAGTTTCTGGAGGTTAAGGACTGCTTTTTGCCTCTCTTTGCATCTCCAGAATTTAGCAGAGTGCATAGCACAGAGTAGGGCCTTAACCTTTACTGATGATAGAAGGAGGAATAGGGAGAGTAGGATCAGGAAGAAGAAAAGTAGGGGGAGGAAGAAGAGGCAAAGGAGAAACAGGTAGAGGACAGGAAATAAGAGAAGGAAGAGGAAGAGAAGGAAGAGGGAGGAGGAGGAAGAGGAGGAAGAGGGAAAGGAGCAGAAGGAGGAAGAAGGGGAGAAGGAGGAGAGGGAGGAGGAGGAGGGGAAGGAGGAAGAGGGGGAGTAGGAGAAGGAGGAGGGGGTAGAAGGAAGAGGAGGAGAAGATGATGATGATAGTGATGCACAATGAAGCATAGTTTTTAAATTGAGAAATTTCTTTAAATGGTAATAAGCTGACAAAAAATTGACTAAAAAAGCCAAGGAAACTTGGTCATGGCTCATGTATAATCTATTAATAATCCAACTATTTAGAAGTATAATCATTCCAGAAATTAGAATGAAGGGGCAAATTGGGGTGCAGGGAAGAAGAGGTTGCTGCTTTTCTTTTGGCTTATTTCTTCCCACTAACTTTGATCAGAGGAAGACCTTGGGAGTTCTAAAGTTACCTGAGGATGTCAAATTTTTGCAGTACTTTTGTTGGGTGATGAAGAGATGATTTTCCTCACAGCCTTGGAAATGAATGGATATGTGGTCATTTTAATCCCCTGCATTCTCATGAGTCAGCATCTCTGCAAGACTTTGGTGGTGGTAGCCTGGAGAGGAGGCATCTTTCATTCTCTGATGTTTGTGCTTTTCATTTTACCATTTCGTTTCTGTGTCCCTAATACCATTGGCCATTTTATGTGTGACTTGCTTCCTTTGCTACAACTGGCTTTTACTAACATCCATGTGCTTGGGCTTATCATATTGGTCAACAGTGGTTAATTTGCATTCTAATGTTTTCCTTCTTCCACATTTCTTATGGTATCATCTTGAAAGCCCTGAGGATATATAACACAGAGCTATGGTATAAAGTCCTCTCAATCTGCAGATCCAATGTCACAGTTGTGGTCCCGCTATTTGTACTATGCATATTTGAGTTTACAAAACCTCCCACCATTTTTTTCTCCTTCTACAAAAACATGCAAATATGTTACACTCTTCTGAGTCCTTTAATAAACCTCTTGATCTGTACATTTAGAAATACTAAAGTAAAAATGCCCTGAAGAAGTTGTGATGCAGAAAAAGAATATTAGTTTCAATGAATAAATGACAATAATTCTTATAAATGATAATACCAAAATAATAACTACATGAAAAAATTGCTTGCAAATCAATAAGAATGAGCAAAATGCAAAGGAAAGCAACTCAGAGAGTTAACATGATGTCTAAGAATTTGGAGATTATGTCGAAAGATATAAAGTGAATGTTGGAAGGGCTTCAGAAGAAATATTCATTAATGCACAATTAGCATAGCTGTGATCTGGTGCAACCCTTCTCCAAAGCAATTCTTCATTATGCCAAGAAACAATACAATTTTGAAACATTTGATTTTTAAATCTTATTACTAGAGAGCAATCCTAAGGATGTCAAAGATAGTATCAAAGCACATTTGAAAATAAGAATAGTAGAACTTTTGCAATAGAAATGAATTGATAACAAAAGGGTCATTAAGGTGAACTAAACTGTTATTAAGCAAAAGTAAGGAGAGAAAAAAGCAATTCTGGTTCAATGAGAATAATTCAAGGGTCATGTGTGATCCAGCAACCTCTCTGACCTACTAGGACAGTCACACTTCCATTACATACTATAAACTTGTCAATGAATTCAGAATTTGAATACATCTAAAATAAATATTGAGCTGTTTAAAAAAACATTCTCTGAAATCGAAGTCAGGGATTTTCCTTCTCAATATTTTCTTATTATCTGCTCTTGATCTCATTTCTCAAAGAAAGACATGTGCCTATGAAAGGACAGTCAGTGAATTTTGTTGAAAAGAGAGTCTATTAAAAAAAAATAATAAATGACTCTTTTAGGGGCAGCTATGTGGCATAGTGAATAGAGCACCGGCCCTGGATTCAGGAGGACCTGAGTTCAAATTTGGCCTTAGACACTTAACACAAAAAATAGCCATGTGACCTCGAGCAAGTCACTTAAGCCCAACTGCCCTCCAAAAAAACAAAAAAAAAAGAGTGTTTATAAATGTGAAAATAAGTGAAATGAAAATTATCCCCTCAAAATTCTGGGTTTAGTGAGTTTGCAAGTATGTCCCAAAGTTCTCTTTTGTTGTGGCATAAATATTGGTCAGTGTGGTTTACCTCCAAAAAGACCTAGAGGAATTGGTGGTTATGAGGTCTTTGTAGATCATTATTTGTTGGCTACTTTTAAGCTAAAGGCCATAGTCTATGACAGGTATGTGTTAGTGCACACAACCCTATATTACATGACCTCAATATGCATATGCCAATGTTTGTAGCTTCTGAGCATGGACTTACCAGTGGGATTCCTGCATTCTGTGATCCAGATATTTTTTCATGTCTCTCTTATCGTTCTATGATTAATGGTATTACTGATTTTAATGTGAAATTTAGTTTGTACCTGTTGCTTGCATTGGTCTATTTCAACACTCATACAATTGACCTCATGGTGGTGGCTAAATGTATTACCATTTTTTCCTCTTGTTGTTGTTTTAAAGAACCACCTAAAATATTTCTGTGTGTATATACATTTCATAATTTGAATTATTAAGTTTGAACTCAGAGAAGAGATAAATATTGCTCCTTGATTGGTAAGGTTGAGTGACTATATATGTGGAACTCTCTGTCTCTGTCTCTTTTTTTATCTCTGTCTCTCTCTTTCTCTGTCTCTGTCTCTGTCTCTCTTGTATGTGTCTTCTGTATTTTTATAAGGAGCTGACCTCTGACACTCAGAAGACCTTGATTAAATTCCTTCCTTCCTTCGTTCCTTCGTTCCTTCGTTCCTTCGTTCCTTCGTTCCTTCCTTCCTTCCTTCCTTCCTTCCTTCCTTCCTTCCTTCCTTCCTTCCTTCCTTCCTT
>NW_027185804.1:39974715-40006421 GCF_028583685.1 Petaurus breviceps papuanus
CTTCCTTCCTTCCTTCCTTCCTTCCTTCCTTCCTTCCTTCCTTCCTTTTTTCCTTTCTATTTTCATTATCAACATGACTAATGTGAAATATTTTGCTTGAATATACAGGTATAATTTATCTCAAATTGCTTGTCTTCTAAAAGAAATAGAAGGGAAGGCAGGGAGGAAACGAGGGAGAAAAATTAACAATAAATTAATGTTAAAAGTCTTATTACATGTAATCATAAAAACAGTAAAATATTACATTTTAAAAAATCTCTACTCTGAAGCAATCTTTATAACATTAAAACAAATTCAGAGGTCTTTCCTTATTATTATAGTCTAATTTGCGAACAGAATAGGAAAGCAGCTATTAAACACTTATTGCATGATATGCACTAAACAAAAAGCCAGAGATAAAAATAGTAAAACAAGGAAGTTCTTGCTTTCAGGAAGTGCAAATCCTAAATGGGGAAAACAATAAAGTAAGAAGGGTTCACTTGCTTTGAAATTATAAATTCCATGTTGTAGTTAGGGTGTGGAATACAAATAAGCAGGGAAGATGGCCAGTCACTCAGGATCATGGGAAGATTTGAAAAAGTCAATGGGCACAAATTGGTGACTGTTAAAAAGTGGGGAGTGAATCCAAGGTCAGAGTGGAGTGGATCTTTGAGTTATCTCAAGCAGAGCAGGGAATAGAGCTTGATGGGTCAGCATCCTATTAGGAACAGACACCCCAAATCAGGAGGGAGGTAGGCAGTAGGGGTTGGTGGGAGGAAGTGACAATTTTCTGGCTTCCAATGATGGAGGCTAGTAGTGGAACTGGTAGTAGAGGTGTCTTTTGAGGAGGTAGGGCTTCACATATTTGTCTTCTCTACTTTTTACGCCACCTACCAAATAATCCCCATCACACATTTAGGTAAACTCAGGGATGTGCTGAAAATAATAAAATGCATGTGTTTTTGTGTATATTTGTGTGTGTGTGTGCGTGGTCACGATTTGCGTATGAGGGATGATTAAACATATACTGCTGCACAAAGAGATCAATATCAAGAAGACTGTATTTTTTAAATTTTGGTGCATACCTATGATTTCATTGATATAAGAAACGCTCTGGTATATAAATTACTAATTATCAGTCAATAAGCATTTATTCCCCACTCTATGAATGGAAATTGACAACTTTTTTTAACCTAGTTTCAGAGACCTGACCATGAATATTGAGGACTTCTTACTTTTACCATGGTCAGATGACTGCTGTGATTTAGGGGAACCTTTAACCCAGGTCTTCCAGGCTTCAACTCCAGCCCTCTTGTCACCATTTATTCTTTAAAAGACTCATGAATTTAAAGTTCCTGAGTACTTTAAAGACTAAATAGTCCTTCACAGTTATTTGACAAGGGAGAAGACTGTGGATATGAAAGGATAAACCACTTGCCCAAGGTCCTGCCGAGAGTGACAGAACCTGGATTTGAACCTATGCCCCCCAAATCCAGGCCCCATTGCCTTTCATTATAGTTCTCTCCTCATTCAGTGGCAACTTACATAGACATGACAAATTATTTCATGATAGAGAAAGTCCTACCTTTGAAGGGTTGGACACATTTTAGTCTGAACTACCCAAATATCATTCTATTTGGAATTTAGTTAATATTAACCATCATGAAAAAATTAGATTTGTAGTTTAAAATGTCATTCCTTATGGGTAAGGTAATAGAGAGACTTGCCTTCACTGTTCAGCAGAAAATTTCTCATTAGTGATCTTTGCCTTTAAATTTAGAAGGAGGGAAGTGTAGAGAGAATAGTTATCACCATTTTCTTCAAACAGTAATATTTAAAAACCAGTTTTAAAATAGGAAAAATGAATATTTTCTCTTCTATTAGTATTTTGAGAGCGAGACTTTTGTTTTAACTTGTCATAAGCACTACTTAGTATAGTTTCTAACACATAGTGGCACATAAAATGTATTCACTTGAACTGTTCTGAAGAGAATGAGTACACAAAATAACTTCATAAGCATTTCAAAATACAGTATATGACCTCATAGATAATAGCATTCACAAGGTGAGTGCTCCCTGCCAGAGAGGGGAGAGAAGTATGACCGAAGACCTGATTTTTCTCCTTTATGATTTTATCCAGGTAAAGCTAACTTTTGCACAAACTAATGTTGAAAAAGCTGAGTTAATTATTTCCTTTTGTAGGTGATATCCCTTAGTCCCTTGGGGGTTGAAAGGTCATTCCCCAAGTTGATGCAATTACTATAAATTCTTGATTGACTGGAAGAGACAGTTAGCTCTATGTATAGGTTTGCATAAGGAGCTTAGAGAGAGAGAGAGGGATGACACCCCAGAGCTATTGCTACCTGCACTGCAAAAAAAAAAAACAAATTCAGTGTTTGGGGAAATTTTAAAATTTGATAAGGAAAACAGTCTCAGTTTATTTCCTGGCAAGGATAGTCTTGTTTTATAACATCTCTTCTGTAAAGGAGTCTTAGGAAAATGACTGGGAAGTGATCCCAAGTTAAAGAGAGCTCTTTGGGGTCTCTGCATTGGAACGGGCAAGTGCTACAGTCCCCAAAGAGCTTGCAACATCTCTAACAAGCAGCTTAGACATTGCAGATGGCATTCTGGAAAGGATATCTTTCTGCTAAAGTGGCAGTGTAAGTTTTCTCTTTTTTATTTCCCTCCCTTCTATCCCACCTCCCACTTGTTCTTTTCTCTACTTTGATCCTGTCCCTTTTCAAAAGTGGGTGCTTCCAACTTGCCTTATCCCAAACCTGCCCTCACTTCCATCATTTCCCCTCTCATCCTCTTCCCCCTATTCTCCTGTAGGGTGAGATACCCTATATAGTGTGTATGTCATTCCCTCCCTAAGCCAAATTCAATGAGAATAAGGTTGACCCATTCCCTTTTGCCTTCCTCTTCTTCCCCTCCATTGTGACCATTTTCCCTTGCCTCTTCTATATGAGATAGTTTACTCCAGTCTATCTCTCCCCCTCTCCTCTCATTATATTCCTCTCAGTGTAAATTTTCAACATTTTTTAGGTTTCTCTGCTTACTTTCTCCCAGTAGTTTCAGTACTGTCCCTGAGAACATAAGTGTGTGTGTTTCTGTCTTTTTGGCCAACAAAATCTGTGCAAGCAGTTCCAGGATCTGGTTCGGAATTCCATCTATGACCCTTAGGAAGTCTTGTTAAAATCTTTACTACTGTCTAGCTGTCAGGCCTAGGAGGAAAGTGGGAGTTAGTATTATCACTCTTATTATCTTTTTGTCATATTTCAGGATTGGGTTCACATAAAAATATTGTGGGGATAAGCTTCTGTCCTCTTATCATTCCCTTGTGTTCAGTGTTCTCCTAACCATTGCACAGGTGCATAAAATACTTACTTTTGTATGGTTGAGTAAAAAAGGATATAAGGTCCTCACATATGCTACTTGTAATATCTATATTGCCATGAGCTTATAAGCATATAATGCACACTTTTAAATCCATAGGAAAAATATAATGATGAGGAACAGATAGCTTGTAGATATAGTTCACACAACAAAGGAATTGTGTCTTTGGGGAGCAGTTATTTAGTCTACCAGTCTCCAAGTTCGGATGATTTTCATGGCTCTCTAGATTTGCTTCAAAGGCTGAAGGAGCTGGAGAGAGACAGGAATTGTTTTGAACTCTGGATTGGTTATTCTCCCTGTTTCCTTTTCTTGTCACCTTTCTATATCACCTGGTGATATTTCTGAGACAGGGAAGGAGTTTCAATTTGCAATCTGCAAATAGCTATTTGGCGGTAAGTCCCTTTTCTTCTTGTTTAATCCCAGGATATCTAATATGGAGATAAGGAGAAATATAAACCTCAAAATATTCCTTTACAAAATCATGAAAATTACTCTTTTTCACCACTTTCTTTTTCTTTTCTCCTCTGACTAGAGGCATTCTCCCTTTCTTCCCACAATGTTCATCATTTGCTTACTTGGAACTCTAAATTGGGACTGTATTCCACATAGTCTCTCTTTATTCCTGGTTATGTCATTTCAGAGGTTAATTTAACACCAGGACAAAAAGATGTCCATTTGTAGTAATAATCTCTATAAAGAAAGAAGTGGGAGATAGGATGGAAAGAAGGACAAAGTCAAGATTATAAAAACAAAGTCTGTTATTTCAAGGATAATGGAGAGACACTGAAGCATTGGGAGAAAGGAGAGAGATGTCAGAAGTAATTACATAGAACTAATTATAAGTTACCACAGAAAGAAATTATCCACTCATTTGTTGAATGACTATTGTTTCCTGACTTGTCAAATAAGTCTAGTAAGTTTCTGTATGGGGATAAAACCCTGTCTCTGTTGCTCTGCCTTTGCCTGACTATCACATTGTCTATCTGTCTTTCTTCATGTATCCTTTTATGTCCTTTGGCTATTACAACATATGTATGCATGTATGTGTATAGGTAGGTATATATCTATGTATATGTGTGTATTTTATTTTTGCATTGTAGTGATGTAATAACAGAATATGACTTAAACAAAAACAATGTACAAAATTCTATTCTGTTGAGAGAAGTAAGAGGACTAAAGTAGAGGATGGAAACAATGTAAACATATGTATGTATCTCCTAGTCTCTGTATATCATTTTCCGTTTACATCTGTCTCTGCCTGTTTCTATGTCTCTCCTCTGTCTCTCTCCATATATACACACATAAACATATACATAACCATATATATATATACATATATATATATACAGATAGATAGAGAGTGTGTGTGTGTGTGTGTCTGTATGTGAAAGAAGGAATATGGGAAGAGAAACCACCATGAAAATGAGTGAGGGGAAGAGAGAAACGGAAAAAATTGGATAGATACTAAAAGGTAAGGGAAAAAAAGGAAAATCACATAGTTCAAGAGTTTGATTGTTGCAGTAACTACATTCAGTTCACAGGATGACAAATTTAAAGCCGTAAAGGATGCTTGGAATTATCTAGTGAATATTCCTTATTTATAGATGAGGAAAGTGATGCTTAGAGAGATTGAGGAAACTATACTAGGTCACAAGGGCAAGTCATTTCAAAAAGTCATGTCCTCTAGTTAGCCCTCCACCCCTCTTTTGAGGCTGTAGCCTTGCTGCCAAAAAAGGCACCTCTAAGTGGAATGTGCTTTGATATTTCCTGGACTGCAAAAGAAATAAGTATATTATTTATATATATTTATTTACATATATAATATATATCATATCAATATATGCCATAACCTTATAGTATCTGGCCATTTGCCTGAGGAAGATAGTGACTGGGATACTTGGTGGTAGTAAAAAGTGACAAGGCAAACCATCCATTTATCCATAGGTTTCCTACTTCTCTACTTCCTTATATACCTGCCCCTACCTTTAAGTACCTCAAACTATCTCCAGCTTGTTTAGGAGAAAAGAGCAAAGACCTAGGACTGAAGTAGCTGCCTGATCTTTATTCCCTGTGTCAAAAAATACTTAAGCGACAAATTGAAAGGAAAATGTACGTTGAACAAAATTTTCACTTGCAAACCACACATGTCTATTATCTTTCAACCCTCACTTATTTCACATTTTGAGCTCTCTGTTTCTTCTCACTTGAATTTGTATTTACTTTCCCCCACATTGTTCTATTTAGAACACATTTCTGTCTTCCTTCCTTCCTTCATTCCTTCCTTCATTCTTTCCTTCGTTTGTTCATTTGTTCATTCCTCCTTTCTGTCTTTCTTTTTACTTTCTATCTTTCCTAATGTCATTCCTCTACTGAATTCAAAATATATCATCACGAGAATATTAATACCTATGAAACTTTTCACTGAATTTTGGAAGAAAGTTTAATTTCACACTTTTAAAAATAGGAATGATATGATTAATTATTAATGATATTTGTTTTTTAGGTTCATTAAAGTAACATAATGAAATAAGATTATATATTTTGAGGGCTGGGTGGTACCTTTGAAGTTTATTTGCTCAATTGTTATTGCCTATTAAGGAAATTGAGGAACACAGAGATTAAGTTTAACTTTGTAGTAAACGTCAGAGATAAAATCTGAGACCAGAGTTTCAATCAAACTTCAGAGTAAAACTTTTCATAGGGTGAAGTAAAAATGAGGCACAGAATTTATGTTATAATGTAAGTTTGTTTTTTTCTTTTTATATTCAGTCTTGTGATTTCAGCAGTATATATTACTTTTAGTGTTAAAACACCTTACACTTATGTGTGTAACTGAATCATTTTGGAGTTTCTGGGGTTGCTGTGAGGTTAAGTGACTTGCCCATGCTCACACAGATAAAGAGTATAAGAATTCAGATTTGAACTCTGATCTTGCTGACTCTGAGACATAACACTCTATTGATTAACCACCTGCACTGACTCTCTCAAAATTTTAGCATATAAGGACATATATGCCAGGATATTGGGAGAAGGTGATTAAAATTCATTATGATGGTAAACATTCATCACTGTTACCATGAACCCACACAATCATATTTCACTTGTAGTTATGAATGTTAAATCATACTGAATATTTTGGGCAGCTATATGTAATAGCAGATTATTTGAATTGGAGCTAGGAAAATCTGAATCCAAATATTTTCTTGGACATTTGTTAGCTGTATGACTTCGGGTAAGTGACAGCCTCTCATTTTGTTCATTCAATATAAATCAGAAAGATCAGTTCCTTCTGATGTCCACTCCTATATTCTGCTTCTAGCAAGAGTCAGAACTAAAAGAAATAAGGTACTTTCTGTATATGTATGTTCATGCAGCCACATATGAAATCTTAACATTATAAATTCATATAAACAAACAAAGTCCTTTATTGTTAGAACTAACTTAAAATCTTAGTCACCATATGCTTGGAATCCATAATATAGAATGTAATAGACTATGGTTGTCTTCTCTTTTTTGAACACAAAACCAACTGAGACGCTGAATATTACAGATACATAGGGTGATATAGATATTAAGATCAAGGAATAATTTCCTTCTGTTTGATTTCCATATTCTTCCATAACCATACATTTACACAGTTGGTTCTTATGTTTGGAATACAGCCCATCTTAACTTTTGCTACAATAAATCCTCATATACCTTCCAGTAAAAAGCTCCTAGTTGTTAGTGTGTTTATCTCTTAAAATAATTGGTGTTACCTTGTTTATATTTTGAATTTATTTAATCTAGTGAGTGTCAGTTTTCCTAACCATAATGAAAGCTTTGTTAGGCCAAGGATGGCTTCCTACATCCCTTGCATGTTTTTATTTTAATCAGTATCTGTAATTTCAACAGTGCAGTCACCTACCAGCACAAAAAACTCATTCAAGCAATGCATATTAGTAATTGGCCTATATGTTTATAAGATTATAGCATTGTGCATTTAGTAATTTAAGGAAGGAATCACAGATATTATTGAGTATAATCTCCTCATTTTACATATGATGAGACTAAGGTGCAGAAAAGTAAATGTATTGGCCTAATATTAACAAAAGTAATGGGTGATGGGTAGTGTTTGAACCCAGTACCTCTGTCTCCAAACATGTTTTTTGTCTGATAACATGCTATTCAGAGGATTGTTTAATGAAACAAAGATTGGATGTTTTGCTCATGGTTCCATATAGAGAACTTGAACACATTTCTTTCTTAGCCCAAGGCCATTCTTCTCTCCACTATGAAACACTGCTTCTCACCTTACAATTAGTAACCTCTTAATATTTTTGTACAATTGAATATGTTTTTTTTCATGATGCTTCTCTTTGAACTTTGTCTCTTAGGTAATTCTCATTTGGATACTTCCTATATTCACAGAAGTCATGAAAATAAAGAGTAATGTGACGGAATTTATCCTTCTTGGGCTGACACAGGACCCAGAAAAGCGAAAAATTGTATTTGTTGTTTTCTTGATTTTTTACCTTGCTACTATTTTGGGAAACCTGCTAATTGTTGTGACCATCAAGACCAGTCCTACACTTGGATCCCCTATGTACTACTTCCTGGCCTACTTGTCTTTTGCAGATGCCTGCTTTTCTACCACTACAGCCCCAAAGCTCGTTGTAGACAGTGTCTCCAAGAATCAGACCATCTCTTTCAATGATTGTATTACCCAGGTATTTGCAGCCCATTTTTTTGGCTGCATGGAGATTTTTCTCCTCATCCTCATGGCCTATGACCGCTATGTGGCCATCTGTAAACCTCTGCATTATTCAACTATCATAAGTCGTAGGGTCTGTGGCATATTGGTGTGCTTGGCCTGGGTGGGCTCCTGTATCCACTCTACAGCTCAGATCCTTCTTGCCTTAAGTTTGCCCTTTTGTGGTCCCAATTTGATTGATCACTACTTCTGTGACCTGCAACCCTTGTTGAGACTGGCCTGTGCAGACACATATGTGGTAAATCTACTTATCATCTCCAATAGTGGAGTTATATGTATGGTAAGCTTCGTATTGCTGATCATCTCCTATATTGTTATTCTATATTCCCTGAGAAATCAGAGTTCAGAAGGAAAGATCAAAGCCTTGTCTACTTGTAACTCCCACATCATTGTAGTCATTATATTCTTTGTACCCTGTATATTCATATACACTCGACCCCCAACCACTTTTCCTGTGGACAAGTTGGTGTCTGTATTTTACACAATTGGCACTCCTTTACTCAACCCTTTGATATATACTTTGAGGAACAAGGAGGTAAAAGAGGCCATGAAGAAGTTATGGAGGAGACTTACAGGATCTTAGATGAGAGGTTACCTAGCAAAGAGTAAAGGTAAGGCTTAAATTCTGCTCTTTTTAGAGATAAAGGCTCTGTGTTCCCTTTACTGGCCATAATTGAGGGCAATTTTGATATTTATGGAGAAATATATATGATTTTTTCTCAGCGACTCTGTATCCAGATCTACTTGGAAGATGGAAGACTCAATACACTAGGCTTGATCTTTATGCCAGGGTCAGTCAGGTAGGGATATGAGATATTATGAGGAAAAATTTGATATTTACGTCCAATATGGTGCTCTCTCTCTCTCTCTCTCTCTCTCTCTCTCTCTCTCTCTCTCTCTCTCTCTCTCTCTCTCTCTCTCTCTCTCTCTGTCTCTCTGTCTCTCTCCCTCTCTGTCTCTCTCCCTCTCTGTCTCTCTCCCTCTCTGTCTCTCTCTCTCTCTTTCCCTCCTTCCCTCCATCCCTCTCTCCTTCCCTCCCTACATTTTTGATGAAACTTATGATGGAAAATATCAAATTCTCTTGCTGTGCTTTTGGGCAATAACAATTTCCTCTAATTTTACAGGTGGCCTTTTTTTAATCCTTGAATCACTTTTTGTTGATAAAACATTTTTCTGACTCTTCAAAGTCATTGTTTATAATGTAAGTACAGATTACTTCTGAGATTAGGTAATGTGAGTTTGTGTTCTTCAAGGATCAAAGGTATTGTCCACTAAAACAAAGTATCAAATAAAAAACAAAATATTAAATAAAAAATCTGTTCTGTAAGAATGTTATATGTTATTTTGTTTATGCCTGCCTTTGTACTAGCCAAATGGCTTTTGATATTTCAAAAAGCCTAAAATCCATTCCATATAGAGTTCCATGCACTCATAAGCATTACAGAAAACAATTAAAGTGTCATTCATGTTTGTACCATTAGCACTTTAGAACTGCAAGCAAACTTAAAGACCATCAAATCCAAATTTATGTTATTCTACTGAGAAGACAGGGAGAGTGACATGGTCAGTTTATGATAGAGGAAGAACTTAAATCTCTGTCCTTTCTACTCAAGATTGTCAAGCCTAAACCCCAATTGCCCTCCAAAAGGCAAAAGAAAAAAAAACATTGTCAAGCCTAGCCTCTCAGCCTTCCCAAATATCTTTGAAAATACTCTATCATTTTTCAATGACCCTGAGAATCTATGAGAAGGCTGGGTTTTGTGGGTAGTAGATTGAACTCAAGAGGGAACTCCTTTCTCAGGCCCTTTCAAGCCACCTGAAAATGCACCTTCAGACAAGATTTTAGCACTTGTTTACTTGGATGAGTGGAGGACTATCTTAGGATGGTATCTAAGCAACCTAATTTACCAAATAACCAATTAAGGTGGCTATGTCCATGTATTTTTATACATGTTTGGATTTTTATGTGATGCTGTGTATGTTTGATAATGTTTATACATACCTATGTCAGTTATGGGGAAAGGTTGACTGGGGGATTGAGACTGTAGGGGACAGGATTTATGGGAAACTGAAGTATCTAGTAACAGTGCATTTAGAAGATCTGATTTTCAATAAATATTTCTACATAAAAATGCACAAATTGTTTCTTGGTGTCATTAGGTAAAAGTGTTTCACTGAGCATTACAGAAGAGATGAATGAGATGATTGAGCCAGATGGTACCTAAAGTCACTTTCAGATTGAAATCTATAATAATGAGACAAGAGTATTCTCTTAATGTCATGGATTATTTTGGGAAGACTCTATGGCTTCATGTCTATCCTATCCCTGTCAGTGGTGTACTGAATATTGCTCAAGCATACTATCGAAAATCTATTAAATTTTCAGAATGAGCATAAAAGCCTCATCTTAATTTGTTCTTTTTATTGTCTAGACTTAATAAAGTCATGGGAAATATTAATGCTGCAAATTAAACTTAAAAATATGCTGTGCTTATATATTTTATTTCTCCCAGAGAGCCAGTTAATCATTTACTAGCAGACTACTAGTCCATCCAAGTCCATGAAAGTTGAATGGTGATCATTAATTAAGGCTTCCCACAATAGCTCCCTTAGGTCTCCATTCTAAGAGTTTTATAGAAAGCCCCAAGTATATCAAGATTTGAGATAGCCTGAGTATTTACTAGAAGGAAATTTGTGAAAATAACATGTGATGAGAGAAGGGATGGGAATGGCCTTATATATGCCTTTCTTATACCCTTATAACAAAGCTAATGTATAACTAAACTGTAATACACTCCAGTTAATATTAAAATAAACACCTAAAGTGGCTTTAATTCCCCTGAACACACGATAGCTCAGAAACAAACTTGGATTAAATACCCCGCTATGCTTAGCCTTATACCCAAACAATTGAATAACAAAATTATTTGCCAGATAACTACTAGCAAACACTTAGGATTTGGTGGTGCCCTAAACCCATCTAGAGGAGCCTGTTCTATAATAAATAAACCCCATGGATAATGGATAAACTCCATTCTCATAAACATGTCTGATGTTCAAAAGTTCAAGGGTTTGAGAACAAGGGTCTCCAATTTCCATCTCCACCCATATGCACAGAATCACTCCACACTATTAACAACAACAAGACAATTCAAGTGTTGAGCTTAATCTTATTCTGGTCCTGGCTTTACTAAGTTTCGTGGAAGGGAGAAGCAATCTTTTAGCCTGAAACTCAACTAGAGTGAGGAAAAAATAGGATTGTAAACATGAGATTATTGGTTTGATGCATAGAACTGCTCTTCATATTCACAGAGCAGACTCCAATGGAAAATCTGTTTGGAGGTTAATTATTAATAATAATGATAATAATAATAATAATAATAATAATAATAATAATAATAATAATAATAATAATAGCTAGCAATTATTTAGCTCTAACATTTGCAAAACATTTTATACATAAATACATTTGATCTATGCAGCTCTATGAGAAATGTTATCATCATCATCATCATGCTGATGAAGAAACTGAGGCACTCAGAGGGTTCTTCAGGTGTTTTTGTTTTTTAACTTTCCTTGGGTCACATAATTTATAAGCGTCTGAGGCAGGATACAAACTCAGGCCTTCCTGACTCCAAGTACCTGACTCTATCCATCGAGGTCCCTCCTGTGTAGATCTCTTTGAAAGTCACATCACTGGATGTGAGTGAGTAAGAAACACATCTTCTGAAACATAGGCAGTGATTGAACTTCCTCTATGGAATCTTCTCTTCCTCTTTAAAAGAATGAAACAAAATTAATGTGATGAAATGCAAGACAATGAAATGCTAGTTAGCTAGTTAGTTAATTATTTACATAGGAAAAATTTTTGATTGAATACCAAGGCTCAAATAAGGTCTTTTATTCATATAAAAAGTGAATAGTTATGCCTTAAACAACAATTTGTGGTACCAAAGTTCATATTGTCTTGTAGTCTCTTATTTGGTATCTATGACTTTCCTGCCTGTTAATCAGCCTCTGGTAAAAGTGGAAAGTGGAGAGGTAGATTTCTTTCTGTCTTGTCCTGTACATCTTCTGCCTGGTCTCCACTATCCTATGGGAAAAGGAAAAACATCATTTCATTATATTAGTCTCTCCCCACTGAGTTGAGCAGTAGGGAGCATCATTCCATCAATCCTCTAGCCTTATCTACTGTCTTGCAGAAAGGAAAATATCAACACTCCTGTTCAAAGTTCTTGTTTTTCTACAGGAACTGCCAAAAGCTCTGAAAGTATTTCATCCTAAATTCATGTTACAACTGATATTGAAAATTTATCTAAGCTTTTCACTTAGTAATTAACAAGTGTCTATCACAATGATGCTGATCCCTTTTAAGGTTATTCTACAATCCCCATATCCTACCTCCCATTCCTTGATCCCTTATTCACATTCCTCTCAATCCATGCCCCTTCAAAGTCTCAAGTAAAAACAAATGTCACCTTACACTGTGATCTCTGGAAAACCTCTATAGTTTTTACTTGTTTTCATATTTTTCTTTCTTTCCCATTTCTTTGATTTTCTGGCTTTCACAGAGGCCTAATTATCTTCTAATGATATATTTTTCCTTGTTCACCCTTCCCATCATGAGTTTCAATTTTACTCATTCCCCTTGATTTTTCAATGTAGCGGAGTTTTAATGACTTGTTTCCCTCTGTGACTTCCAGATTCTCCTCTTACCACTAGCATTCAGAAACTTCCTCTCCTTTGAGCTTCATGCAATCCACATCTGCCACCCCAAAAAAGTCTTGTTAGCTCTGCTTCATAAACATCCAAGACACAAATGTCCCTTCCTTAATGAGTCCATTGCCTGACTTAGGCTTTTTGTTTTTGTTTTTAGTTTTTACAGTATTTTCTTTTGCTTAACTCCTCATACTACCTGACTTTTATATATGTCTATACCTATATATGGATTCTCCACACCTCTGTTGCCTTTAATCCTACATACATGCTCCTTAATGTCTTTCATTCCCCACAATCACACGTTAAATCTTTTCTTAATGTACATCAAATTCACCTTTGCAATATTTCTAGAATATGAAGCCCTTTTTCCCTTGATACTGGCTTTTACCTGGTGTGGGCTCTTTTCCCTCCCATATACCATTGCAATAGACTGCTGATAGGTCTTCTTACTACAAGACTTTCTACACTCAAGTCTGTCCTCCCCTCAAATGACAAAATGATTTTTCAAAAATAAAGCAAGTCTTTCCATGTTACAGAAGCCCTCTTATTCAATAAACTCCAGTGATACCCTATCTCCACCCAGAAAAAAAATATCCTCTGTTTGGCATTCAAAGTCCTTTTCAACCTGCCCACTACATATACATTTCCAATTTCTTTATATATCACATTCACCTTCCACAAACGATGGAATCCAGTGACACTAGGCTCTTTTTCTGTTGCTCAAACAAGGCACTCCATCTTTTGGTTCCAGGCATTTTCATTGGCTATCTTCCATGAGCTGAATACTCTGATTCCTTGTTTCTGCCTCCTGTATTCATTAATTTCCTTCAAGTCCCAGTTAAAATTTGACCTTCTATGGTAAACCTTTACAAATCCCTCTTGATTTTTGTGTCTTCTCTTTGGTATTTATTATGGTTTTTATTTATCCTGTATGAAATTATTTGTATGTTGCTTTCCTCAGGAGGCTGTGAGTTCTTTAAGGAAAAGAATTGTCTTTTGCCTTTATTTGTATTCACAATGCTTAGCATAATGCCAGGCCCATAGTAGGCACTTGATATGCATTGGCTGACTAACCCTAACCACAAGTCCTGACAATGGAGAGTTGGCAGACCAGCCATATTCAGCATTCTGTCACTAACCTTATGATGTGGACCAAGCATAATTCTCCTCTCAGCCTCAATTTCCTTCCATGCAAAATGATTGCATCAAATCAACTCCTATGGGCTCTTCCCTTTCAGTAGTTATGTGAATATTTTCTTCCCATCTATGATAAGTCAATTAAGTTGGAAAATAGTGACAGATGTTCCCAGTGTTTCATGTCCCACCCCAATGTGTTGCTGTCATCTTTTCTACAAATTTCCTTAAATGTACTTAGAAACCTATGAAATATACCCAATATAATATGTGATCAAAGAATCACAGATTTGGAGGCCTGATGGATTGTAAACAACAGTTAATCTAATTTCTTCATTTTACAGATAAAGAAATTGAGACTTAGGGGTGCCTAGGTGGTGCAGCAAATAGAACACTGGCCCTGAAGTCTGGAGGACCAGAGTTCAAATCTGGCCTCAGACACTTACCAAAAAAAAAAAAGTCATGTGACTTTTGGCAGGTCACTTAACCTCAATTACCCTACCTCCCCCCCTCCAAAAAAAAAAAGAAAAAGAAAAAAAGAAATTGAGACCTAGAGAGGCAAATTGATTTGAGCAGGGTCTCATAAGTGTCAGAGTTTGAATTTGAACCTAGGTCTTCTGGTTCAAAATCTTGAATTCTTTCTAGTAAAACACACTGTTTCCCTGCACAGGAACTCTACCTCTTAGGGGGAAGGAGAAGGGAAAGGAGAGAGAGTTTGCAAATATATTGACAACAGAAATAAAAGTCAATAATTAAAATATTATTATTGAGGAATGTTAAATATAATTGCCATAATTAAATTTTGTGGATTTATTCAAGTTTATGTTATTGGTATGTATTGCTATATTTATATTGATGCATATTCATGAAATTATTATGTTTTATAATATGTGAGCTATCAGAACAGTATTCAGGTTCGTGACTCACAAAGCACAACACCTGGAGTCAAAAGACATAAGTTAAAATGCTGACTAAGATACATTGCCTCTACCTGCCTCAGTTTCTACAACTGTATAAAATACAATAACAGCAAGTAAACATTAGGATTTGTGTGAAGGGAAAATGAGATAATATGTGTAAATTGCTTTGTAAACCATAATGCACAAGATAGTGTTAGCTGCTATTATTATGAACATGACAGAATGGATGTGAATGAAATTCATAAAAATAGAATAATCTACCCTCATTCTTAGAAAAAGGCAAAACAAAATAAAGAACAAATAAATAAGAACAATAATAAACTTATTTTTAAGAAATATTTTGTCCTAACCAGGAAGGTCCTTAGTCTTTAATCCATTAGACTGTAAATTCCTTGAAGGCAGGGACTGATTTTGCTTCCTTTTCTATCTCCAGGGCTAAGAGTAGTGTCTGGTATATAGTTCCTGTTTAATGATTTTGCAATGAACCTCATAGGTCATCTAATTCAACACAAAGCTGGACTATAATTCCATATACCAGTTATCAAAATTTTGGGTCTCAGGATCCTTTTATTCTCATAAAAAAATTATTGAGGACCTAAATAATTTCAGTTTATGTGGGTTGTACCTATCAATATTTATGGCATTGCAAATAAAAACTGATAATTAAAATATGTATTAATTCATTTACATGTAAAATATATCTATTTAATGTTAATAAAATATCATTGATGAAAACCATATTTTCCATAAAAGAAATAAAGTGTAATGAGTAGTATTTTGTTTCAAATCTCTTTAATGGTTGGCTTAATAGAAAAATCTGAGTTCTACATACTTCTTTCAACTCATAGTGGTATGTTGTTTTGCTTGATGTACATGAAGAAAATCTCGTCTCATACAATATGAGGTTGAAAAAGGAAGATTTATTTTAAATTTTCAAATGTGAAAGTATTTGTTGCCTTGTAGCTTCCCTGAAAGTTCTTCAGGGACCCCTAGAGAGTGCACATATCACACTTTAGGAACCAATGCCTCATACAGAATGCCTAAGAGTAGCCTATTTGTAGTTTTCTTGAAGTTGCCAGGTAAAGTAAAATTCACTACCCTCCTGAGCCATCCTAAGTGTTGGATAGCTCTAATTGCTAGGAAGCATTTCCTTGGGGAAGGACACATCCCAGGTCCCTCATGTTTTACTCCATCCATTTTAAATATACCTGTGGTAAGAATGGAAAGGCATCCCTCCAAATTTGGTGAGGCATGGGATTTCAAAAGGGATTAGTAATTCACTTTGTTTTCTAATAAGTCAATAAGAAAAAATAAACATGTTGTGTTGTTTTTCAGAATGTTAAGATACTGATTATACATTTTTTAAGTCAGAGATCCTTCTCATTTTTATAATTTCATGCATGACCTGTTTATCAGGAAGAAACAGTGGGACTCAGGACAAACCAGACTTCAAAGATCTCTGGTGACGTGACCAAGGTGAGAGAGATTACATGGAAGAATTAATATTTTGTAGGAGGAGACTAGAAACAGGTATGGGTTAGAATTAATTACTTTGAAAATCTTTTCCAACTCAGAAATGAAGTGACTGTTTAAAAAATGCAAATGGATGTTGTTTCTCTCACTGTATTTTTCTCAATTATATGTAAAACATATTTAAAACACTTTTTTTTTTTTAGATTTTGAGTTCCAGATTTTTTTCCACCTTCCCCCTCCTTCCTTGGAAAGACAAGTAATTTGATATAAATTGTATGTGAGGTAAGTCATACAAAACATATTTTGACATTAGCCACAGGGAGACAAAAATAGTTAAAGAAAGAAAAGTAGTATCCATAGATGTCAATTCAGACTTCATAAGTTCTTTCTCTGGAGATAGATAGCATTTTTCATCGCAAGCCCTGCATATAGAAATGGATGATTTGGAAAAATAAAAAAAATGATTCCCAATGATATGATTTTTTTTCTGTCAAAATCAAGTTGGGTTCTAGTGATAGGTATAATACCTCAGAATAATCGAGAGTATTTGAAATTCTATTGCCTTGTAATTTATGAAAAGAATTTATAGTATAATAAGTTGATTATTGAGTTCAGAATTAAGAAGATCTTGGTTAGCATCTTGAAACTTGTTATGGTCAATGATGTGGTCATTACCAAATCACTTAATCTTTGTGAACCTCACTTTTCTCAAGGAGTTGGTCTATTTGATCTCTAAGATTCTTTCTCATTTTGTCAATGAGAAAACAAAGAAAGTAGAATCTATTTAGAAAGAAAAAACAAGGAAATAGTGACATACTTCCAAAGAAGAAACCATGTTTATACAACAACAAGGATTTTTGGATCAATGATTTTAAAAGTTTTTCACTTAAAATTGACATTTAATTTCAGTTAAATTTTAAATTTATTAAACAATGTTTTCATGTCAATAACTTACTTTATTATTGAAATTAATCAACTTACATCTCCAGGGCTATAGAAATATTGCAGTTGATCATTATTCACCATTCAAGTAAAAAGTGCAACGTTTGGATAAATTTATAACTTCTATTCATACTTCCCTCTAAGATCATCATTTTGTGGAGACAATGAGTTCATTATTTTTTTTTTTCTGCAAAGCTATATCTCTGGGAGAGCTTGTCAAATGTGTCCAGATGGTGGTTTCTGATTTGATGGTATAAAAAGGGAAGCTAAATGAAATTATAGACTTCCTCTGCTTAGTAGTTTCCTTGAAATGAAGAGAAGACTACAAATAGATTATTATGGATAATTTCAGACTGTATTTGATATCAAATGTAATGGTGATGGAGGTTATAATCTAAACTATAAATCACTTATTAATTCAATCAATAAATATGTACTGAATATATATGTATATATATACACACATAACTTTCTATACTAATCACAGTGGTGGATGGAAAGGGATAGCTACCATCTTTAAGAAGTTTGTGGTTATGTACCCACATAATTTAGAAAAATCAAAAGGCTGATGGCCAGGACAAATTGCTTCTCCAATAGTTTTGGGCTACTCCTAAAAACTGTGTGTGATGAGTAAATGAAGTCTAAAGTCTCTTATGTTCTAAATCCTTTCATGATTGAAAGAAGTGGGAATTTCATTAAAAAAATGATTTAACCACGATATCCAGACTGGGGATTGGTTATATTGAAGTACCCAAGAGAACTACATCCTGCTCATACTCTGATGATATTTTATAAGGAATTAATTAGAGTATACTAAAATTTTCATCAAAATAGAGTAGAAATAGATAGATATATAGATAGACAGACAGACAAATAGATAGATAGAGAGATAGAGAGATAGATAGATGTGTTTCCAATCTGTTCATGGTTCATTATATATTATAGTATTAATTCAGTATTTATCCTATTTGTCAGAAATTAGTAAGAACACATCTCTAAACTTCTAATGAAAGGCAATGGGATAAGATGACAGAATTTCAATGTCTATGTAGGAAAGGCAATGTGCTATGGTGGATAGAGAGAAAGCCTCAATTTTAAGTAGCCTTGGGATCAACACTTAGTACCTATGCGATCCTGGAAAAATCACTTAATACAATTACTTTTTCTTATTCTCTAAGTCGATACATTGAACAAAATGTCTTGACCTCTATTTGTCCGGGGGGGGGTCACTTCATTTAATATCACCTACCTCAAATATTTGCTTTGAGAATCAAATTAATATATGCAATGTTTTCTCCAAATCTTATAGCACTTTAAAACTAGTTATTATTATATTCATTCCTCCTCTTGTGGTATTGTAAAGACAAAAATTGTTTTAAATTGTGGCCCTTTATCCCAAGTATAATAATTTAGTATTTCTTTACACTTTCATATTTGCCCCCATACTAGTGATTTCTCATGTGACACAACACTGAAATGGAGAATTCCACAATGGTCGGTTTTAGAAAGCTCCTTTCAATTTGTTTTCCTTTGACTTCGTCATTCCTTCCCCAGAAAAGCGCTAGATGGTCTTCTCGTAGGACATACCTTCTCCTTGCCAATGTGTTACCTGTAATCATCTTACTTTCTGACAGATAGATAATAAAGAAGATAGATAGACAAATATACATATATATATGTGTGTGTGTGTGTGTGTGTGTGTGTGTGAAAGATGGATACACCATTTATTAAAAACTTATTTTAGTAATCTGCTTTATTGTATATAATTGCTAATATTTAATTTTAAACAAATTTTAACACATTATTATATCTTTATTTATATCTTAAATCTTATTTTGGAGAAAAGGGAAGAAATTTCTGAGTTTATAACAGCAGGGCTAGCAGATTGAACTTAGAACATTCCAATTCCTGCTTGTCATTTGCAGAGATCAAATATTATAGAATTATTTCCTAGATCAAGTGTTATACAAATTAAGTTCTAACTTGATTCAGGAGTCATAATACCTGAGTTTGCAGACATGGCTATTTGTTTAGGTGTTGGGCAAGACAGTTTATAACTTGAGGGTTTTTGATTGACCAGAAGTTTAAAAAAAGACTCTGGAGATGAGTTGGGCAGTAGTGAGGACAATTGAGAACTTTATCCATTATTTTTAAAAAGAATGGGAAAGAAACACTGTATTGGATGGCCTCAGGTGGCCTCAGCCAGGGAGAAGTTACCTAGGCAGCAAGAAACAAGGTCAAATGTCACAGGGGACCCAAGGAGACACAAAGTCCCCTGAAGCATCCCTTTCAATAGAAGAATAATGAGCAAGCTTTCTTTTTCTCCAAGCTCCAGATCAAATGATTCCCACTGCCTATATCCCAAGGCTATTGTACACTTTAATCCCCTCTACCCCACCTTGGCCCATTCAGGGCACCTTAGCATTTCTGAGGCAGATTGGAGGATGCTTAGTCATTTTATTGATGAACTTTTAATGATGACAACTTCCAAATAAACTCTTCAGTGTAAGGGAAGCAAATATAATGGAAAGATCCTTGAAATGAAGTCAGCAAACCCATGTTGATTTCCAGATGTGATAGTTACTGACTGTGTAGCTACAAGAAAATAATATCATCTCTTTCTCTCTTTCTGTTTCTCCTTTTGTAAAATGAAGATAACATTTACACTAACTAAAACCAGTGATGGGAAATATGTCAGAATAATTGTTGATGTGCTATGTGATTATGCTGTGGTTTATCAGAGTTTTGTTGTTGCTGTTGTTAAATACTTGCTCAGAGAAGTTTGGCTACATTTTCAAGTGAATGTGTATGTATGTCTATGAATACGTGTGTGTTACAGGTTTGTATTGGAATGAATGTTTTCCCAGATGCCTTTATCTCTGTAGTGAATATCTGTGACTATGTGCTGTATATGTATATATATACATATATATGTATATATGTATATGTGTATATGTATATAAGTGTGGGGGTTGTATGGTGCATATGTATGTATGTGTATGTGTATGCATGTGTGTATGTATGTATGTATGTATGAGTATGCTATGGGCAGGTGTGGCTTACAATGAATGGTCTCCCAGATCCCTTTGTCTCCGAAGTGTGCATTTTTGCATGTCTGGTATGTATGTATGTATGCGTGTTTGTACATTGAATCAATTTTTGTTTTTCTCTTGTAGGATGTGAATTGTAAACTTTTAATGCAAATCCTGAATGATAGACACAATGAGAGAGTATGATTTCTAACAAAGAAGCCCTAGCTTTTATCCATGTCCTACAAAGTGTCCTGTATAGCCTTCACTGTTTAAAAAGGGAAAGCAAAACAAAATACTCACTTGATCCTGCCCACTCCTAATATCATCAGTTTTCTTTTCTCTTTCCAAAGTCTTAGAATGAGACTGTTATACTCATTATCTCAAATTTCTTGACTCCCGTTCACATCCCCAGTCCTTGAAACCTCTCCCAAATTGCAATTCAACTTTTATTTGGTATAGTACATGACTTTCGGTCAATCATTTTTTTTTACATCTTGGCATGATTTATTGATGGCTCTTTCTTCTAGATATTTTCTCTACCTTGGGTTTTTTGACACCATCCCCTCTTGGTTCTTCTCTTACCTGTCTGACTTGCTCTATAGGGTTTTATTCCACTGCTTTGTCTTGGACCTTCATTTCTCCATACCCTCTCTCAGAGTGAATTCACTAGATCTGAGGGGTTTAATGATCATTTCTATGTAGATCACTCCCAGATCAATACATCAAAGCTTTGTTATCTCTTTCATGAACTCCCATCCCACATCACCTGGTCATATCCTAGGGATATCACAATCAGCATATTGACAACAAAACTCATCATCTTTCCTATTTGACGCACACAACCTCCTAAATATGGATTTTCTGTCCATGACACTTCTGTTCTATTAGTTTCTCAGCTTCCCAACATTGGAGTAGACTGCACCTTTTCATACTTCTTCACCCCTAAATTCCATCCCTTATAAAACCATCTTGATTTTACCTCTACAACATGACTACTATCAGTTCCCCTCTCCTCAGTGGCACAATTATGACATGAGTTCAGGCCCAAATCATGTCTTACTTGGGGCACCTAAGGTAATAAACGGTTTCCAAATTGTTACTGTTGCATTTTTCTGCCTCTTTTTCCCATCTATTCTATATCTAGATGAAAAAAATAATATCCTTGTAGCATAGAACTGACCATACTATTTCCTAGCACAAAAATATATACATTCTGATTACCTCAATGACAAAATATAAATTATGTTGTTTTCCATTACAATTGTTAATAAATTGACTTCAATCCATCACTCCAGATTGGTTTCACATTACTCCCAGGCAGTCACTGCACGTTTCAGCCAATGTATCTTATTTGGTTTATCTGTAAATGGTACTCAATGTCCTTTTTGTTTTTGACTTTCCCAGGTATATTCTCCTTTCATGCTTTTCTCTATTAAAATCTTTAGCCACATTTTCAATAATTGGTTCAAGTGCCACCTCTTACATGATACCTTTATTGAACTTGCAAATATTAGTGCTATTTAACCTGCACAATTAGTTTATTATCTATCTTGTGTACTTTTGGTATTTGCTGACTTTTCCATATGGCTCTCTCCTAAAATTCAAGCACTTGGAGGGTGTGTGCTATTTTTTCTTGGTATTTTTATTAATAACATCTAGCACACAACAGCTCACTTAATTAAACTTATTTGAGTGACTTTTTATCCATTTTGTAAAGAAAGGAAAAACATTAGATATCAGTCTATGAACTTGAGGTTACCATCAGTACAAGACCCTATTCCCATTAATGTATGTATGTATTTGTATATATGTATCTATATATGGGTGTATATATGTATATGCTTATATATGTATGTGTGTATATATATGTATAATGTACATATAACTATAGAGAGAGATACAGCAATCTCATGCCCAGTCTTTACCCCATTCCCTCTTTCAGTCTACCCTCTCTCTCAGGTATTCTTAAGTCAGAGAAGAAATATGGGTTTCTCTTTGAGTTATATATGTTGTCATGGAAAAAGCCATGGAGTGGAGCTCAGGAGTTGGTTTAAATTTAGACTCTTATCTTAAGTGGTTTTATGACCAATCCTTTCCTCCTTTATAAATTAGAGACACACAATTTGCATAGGTCATCTAATGAAGTCAAAATGGGAGAAAAGCAGCAATGAAATTCTGTCATTTTTCTTTTAATTTATGCTGTTGATTTTTTCTGAATCATTTCAGAAGGACTTATTTCTTTTTTTTTCCCCTGAGGTATGTGACCAGAGAAAGAAAGTCAATGGAGAACATAAACAATGTGACTCAGTTTATCTTCTTGGGGCTTTCTCAGAATCCAGACATAGAGAAGATATGCTTTGTGGTTTTCACCTTTTTCTATTCAATTATTCTTCTGGGTAACCTTCTCATAATAGCAACAGTCTGCATTGGCAATCTTTTCAATTCACCCATATACTTCTTCCTAAATTACTTATCTTTTGTAGACATTTGCTACTCCTCTGTCACAGCCCCCAAAATGATTGCAGACTTATTGGCATTGAAGAAAAGAATCAGCTATGCAGGTTGCATGATGCAATTGTTTGGGGTGCACTTCTTTGGCTGCACAGAGATCTTCATCCTCACAGTGATGGCTTATGACAGATATGTAGCCATCTGCAGGCCTTTACACTACATGACCATCATGGACAGGGGCAGGTGTAATAAGATGCTCCTGGGGACATGGGTGGGTGGTTTTATCCATTCCTTCATCCAAGTGGCGCTGGTAATCCAGTTGCCTTTCTGTGGCCCCAATGAAATTGATCACTATTTTTGTGATGTGCACCCTGTACTGAAACTTGCCTGTACTGACACCTACGTTGTAGGGGCTGTGGTGACAGCCAACAGTGGAACCATTGCTCTAGGGAGCTTTGTTATCTTGCTCATCTCCTACACAGTCATCCTGGTGTCCCTGAGGAAACAGTCAGCTGAAGGTAGGCGCAAAGCACTCTCTACCTGTGGTTCCCACATAACTGTGGTCATTATGTTTTTTGGACCCTGCACATTCATGTATATGCGGCCTGACACAACTTTTTCAGAAGATAAGATGGTGGCACTGTTTTATACCATTGTCACACCCATGTTAAACCCCTTGATTTACACATTGAGAAATGCAGAGGTAAAGAATGCCATGAAAAAGTTATGGACCAGGAAAACCTTTCTACAGAAATAATTCATATAATAGTAGTGGCTGTTTTGTTCAAATTTTCCTCTAAAATTTCAGAAGAGCTTTGGGTTCATCATATATTCCCCTTTTCCACTATCTCTTAAACTGACTTCTTGAATCATTCATATCATGAGATATTGTCACTCTACCAATCAATGAAAATTAAAAAAAATATCTTCTATGTATCAGACACTAGAGGAGCTAGGTGGCACAGTGGATATTGTCTTGGGCCTGCAGCCAGAAGACTCATCTTCCTGAGTTCTATTTTGGTCTAGGATACGTACTGGTTGTGTGACTCTGGGCAGGCCACTTTACCTTGTTTCCCTTAGTTTCCTCATCTGTGAAATGAGCTGAAGAAGGAAATGCTACACGCCTGCAGTATCTCTGCCAGGAGACTCCAAGATGTGGTCATGAAGATTCAGACGTAAATGAAATGACAAAACAATAACCAGGCACTGGGCTAGAATATGGGAATATAAAGATACGAATGAATCACAGGATCCGAAATTTAGTGTTGGAAGAGATGTCAAAGTCCATCTTGTTAAATGCCTGGAACAAATGGACTTGTTGCCAATGAAAAGACAATTCTCATCTTCCAGAGAAAATTAAGGTGCAGAAAACTAAGCCAACCAGGTTTTATTAAGCTCTTAACCTGTGTTTGCTGTAGTACTAAGTATTGAGGACAAAAGGAAAAATGAGAAGAGTAAATAACATTCAATGATTTCACCATCTAATGGGACTCAAGGCAGACGATAGTAAATTGTCCAAAGTTTTTTGACTAAAGTTTCAGAGGCAGGATTCACATGCAGATAGTCCTGACTCACAGGCCACAATATTTACTGAAGCCACTGTACTGCATTGGAACAAAAACCACAGGCAATAATATCTGCTTGAATTCCTAAACATTTACAAAGCACTTTCTTTCCAGCAGCCTTGTGAGTCAAGGTTTATTAACACTTTGATACATATGAGGAAACAGGCTTGGAAAGGTTGAGTAAATTCCTTGGTACCACCCAGTTGCCAGATTTCCAAGTTGTGATTTTTAACTTAGGTCAGGACATGGTAGCATTTGGAACTAGAGGAAATATAGAGATTAGTTTGTCTTAATCATATTTTCTGAATTTCAGGGCTGGAAGGCATCTCTAAACCACTTATTCCTGTCTCAGCCAAAACTAATTTTCAGATGAAGAATACATGTTTCATATAGTTGACAAGACTCAGAGAAGGTCACCCAGATGGCAGGGTTCAAGGTTCAAAACCACATTCTGTTTAGTACCCCTCAATAGCCTTTTAAAAAAGTATATATCTGAATTAGCATCCTAAAATGGTCATGTAGCCTTTCCTTTAAAACCTGGAGTAATTAGGTATCCAATCTCTATTAAGGCAGTGCATTCTCCAGGTCATTTTACAGATAAAGAAACTGAGGCAAACAGATTTAAGTGAATGGCCCAGGGTAATACTAAATGTCTGAGGCCACATTTGAACTTGGAAAGATAAGTCTTTCTGACTCCAGTCTGGGTGCTCTATCTAGTATGTCACCTAGCTGCCCTATTGAGGCATTCCATTTCACTTTATAATCCTAATTGTTACTGAGAGATTTTTTTTTTTCCTAATAACAAAAGTCAAAGTTCTACTCCAGTTTTGTCCTGGGAGAATGGGGTCAATCAGAATAATTTTCATTGATTTTGTACAACCTGGTATCTGTTGAAGTACTTGAAGATAAATAGTAGATTTTTCTATACTTTTACTATTTAACAAAGAGGAAAGCCCTATACTCCTACAAATGAATTCACATGTGACATGGCAAGGACCTTCACTCTCTGGATCTCCATTCTATGAATACTTATCCACTTATCACTGCTCTTCTCAAAATGTGGTATTTAAATAAAATTGAGCATTGTATTGTTGGAATGATCTGAATTGGTCTGAATATGGCAGGATTATCACCTCCTAAACCCTGGGCACTGTAATAGTTTCCTTTTTTTTCTGGTGAGGAAATATGGGTTAAGTGACTTGCACAGGGTCACATAGCTAGGAAGTGTCCAAGGCCAGATATGAATACAGGTCCTCTTTACTCTAAGACTGGCACTTCATGAACTTCACCACCTACCTGTCACAACTCTCTGGTATTCTTAGTGCTGACAAAGATTCTCTCATTTGGAGATCTGGGAAGATCTCCATTTAATATGTTTTATCAAAATTGAAGAAATAATATAAAATAGATTTTTAGAGAAAATTATAGATAGCTATTCTTCCTAGACTTGTATGTCTAAAGGTGACATTTAAAATCCAAATGTAAGTTTAGAGACTTTTTTATTTCATTATGTTCTTCCACTAAATTTTTCTCCGCTAGACTCAGAACAAAGTTCTAGGTTGATGATAGTTTTCTTTGGATCCTATCATCCAGTGTGGTAACCTTCTGTCCTAACTTTGTGCTAACTGAGATATGATAATTATCTCACTTGTAGCTTTATTGTAGTCACTGATAAAAATGCTAAACAGTATAGCACAACATTGTATTCCTGTTGAGATGTCCTTCTAAGTTTGCAAAATTGTTGATTACTATTTGTTTCAAACTGATGACTGAACCAACACTGATATTACAGTCTAGTTTAAATTTTCTAATATATTCCTGAGGGAAAAAAAGTAAGGAATTTTGTCAAATACTTTGACATACTATAATTCCAATCCTTCCCTTGATTCTATCAGCTCAATGACCATGAAAGGAAAAGGAAAGAAAAGAATGAAAGAAAAGGCTTTTAATCTCAGATTATCTGTTTTTGATCAAGAAATGCTATTTCAATGATCATTACTTTCCTTTCTAGATGACCACTAAGTAGCCTTTTTTTTTAAAGCAATTGGGGTTAAGTAACTGGCTCAAGGTTACAGGGCCAGGTGTTTCTGGGTGGATGCTAAGTGTCTGAGACCAGATTGGATCCCCAGGTCATCCCGACACTGGAGCTGGTGCTCTTATTCGCTGGGCTACCTGGCCGCCCTAAGCAGCCTTTTTATAATGTAGTTTAGAGGTCTTCTTGTACCAAGATGTCAGAGTGAGGAAGAACTCCCTGTAGCCAAATTCCCCTCCAAAAAACCTTTATAACCACATCAGAATCAATTTTGGAGCAGGGAAACAATTCACCAGCACAGAAGGAAATATCTATCTCACTGGGTGTAAGGGGAACTCAGTAAAGAAAAAGGAGTATCAGGCCACAAACCAGGTGGTCTAAAACAAGCTTTTGCTTCCAAGGCCATCCAACAACAAGGATCAGTCCACCCACCAGGAAAGCCAGCAGCCCTGGAGGTAAGTCAACATTGTTGACCAGGATCAAGACCATAGCCCTGGGACTGGACAAGAGAAAGTCCCTGCTTCCATAGTCAAATTCCAAAGCTCCTATGTGAGGAAGAAAATATTGCAAGCAGTGAGAAAGAAACGTTTCAAATATCATAGGATCGGAGCCATGATTACAAAGAATTTAAGAACTTCTACATTAAAGAAATGGAGGGCTTGGAATGTGATACTGCAGAAAGCAAAGGAGTTAGGATGACTATCATGGATCACAACCCATCAAAACAGAATAAAATCCTTCAAAAGAAAAGTGAATGTTTAATGAAATGGGGTACTTTCAATAATTCCAAATTAAAAGACCAGAGATGAATGGAAAAACAACAACAACAACAACAATAATCTTAAAATGCAAGACTCAAGAGAAATATAGAAAAAGAAAAAAAAGAAAGAAAAATATAATGAGAAATTCAATAAGGTTAAATTCTCTATTTCTACGTGGCAAGGTGACATCTGTAAATCTTAAGAATTTTATCATTTTAAGGGCAATTAGAAGCACTTAGACAGAGGCAACATGTGTGAGATAACTGTAATGGAATAGTATGCAAAAAAGTAAAATTAAGAGGTTAAAAAGAATATTACACTTGGAGGAAAGAGAAGGGAGGAGGTAAAATTGGGGTAAATTAACTCACATAAAAGAGGAATGAAAGAGAGATTACAGTGACAGGGAAAATGGGCAGGTGGAGGGCAAGGTTTGAACCTTATTATTATCAGAGCTTGCTCAAATAGGGAAAAATATATACAAGCAGTTGGTTATAGAATCTAACTTACCCTATGTGGAAATAAAAAGGAATGAGAATAAGAGTATAAAAGGTAAAACAGAATTGGGAAAGCAGTTATCACAAGTAAAACACTTGTGAGGAGGGACAGAGTCAAAGATAAGAGAGAGAGAGAAGGAAGAAGAAAGGGAGTATAGGATGGAGAGAAATACAGTTATCATAACTATAAATGGGAATGGCATGAATTTCCCCATAAAACAGAAGCAGATGAGAGGAATGGGTTAAAAACCAGAATCCTATAAAATATTGTTTATAATAAAAATAATTAAAATGTAAAGATATACACAGAGTAAAAGTAAGGGTGGGGAGCAGAATTGTTTGTGGTTCAGCTGAAATGATTTTTTTAAAAAAGCAAAGGTAGCAATCATGATCTCTGATAAAGCAAAGCAACAAAAAAAAAGATTTAATTCAAAAACATAAGGAAGGAAAATGTATCTTACTAAAAGGTGCCATAAACTTTGAAATAATATCAATGTTAAATATATATGAACTAAAGAGCCTGACATCTAAATATCTAAAGGAGAATGTAATTGTGTTACAGTCAAAATAGATGAAACTACACTAGAGAGGGACTTCAACTTTCTTCTCTTTGAACTAGAAAAAGCAAACCATAAATAAAAAAGAAATTTAAGAGATACATAAAATTCTAGAAAAGTTATATATGATGGATCTCTGGAGAAAATTGATTAGGAATAGAAAGTAATGCTTCTTTTTCTCAGTAGTACATGGAACCTACACAAAAAAAACTCACCATTTGTTCATGCATAACAACCTCAAAACTATATGCTGAAAAGCAGAAATTGTAACTGTAACCTTTTCAGATCATAATGCAATAAAAATTGTAATCAGTAAATGGGAGGGAAAGATGAATTACAATTAATTGGCAACTAAATAACCTAATCCCAAGAATGGGTGAGTCAAAACAAATAACAGAAATAATAAATAACTTCATTAAAGAGAATGACTACAATGAGAGATCTTACCAATATTTATGAGATGCAGTCAAAGTAGTACTTAGAAGAAAATTTATATCTCTAAATGCTCACATCAGTACCATAGAGGAAGAGGTGAATTGGTAGTCCACCAAAAATCTAAATAAGGGGAAAAAAATTCTTCAATTACACATGAAATTAGCAATCTTGAAAATTCAAGGAGAGATTAATAAAATGTAAGTAAGACTAACATTGAACTAAAAAAATCTTATAAACTTATTCTATGGGGAAATACTATAAAACAGATAATATATAAATATGACATTGGTTATTTTTGATACATAAAGGTATAAAAGAAAAACAAAATTACAAGAATAAAAATGAAAAGAGTGAATTCAAAACCAATGAATAGGGAACAAAAATAATTATGTGGAGTTATTTTGCCCCCATTTTATGCCAATAGATGTAACTAAGTGAAATGGTTGAATATTTAGAACATTATCAAATGCCAGAATTCATAAAAAATAAATAGAATACTTCAAAAAGAAATTGAACAACCCATCAATGTACTTCCTAAAAAAATCTGCCAGGTCAGATGGATTCTAAAGCAAATTCTACCAAACATTTAAAGAACAATCAACCTCAGTATATATGAAATAATTTGGGAAAAAAATAGGAGAAGAAGGAGTATTACCAAATTATTTTAAGACACAAATATAGTGCTGATACTTAACTGAGGAAATGCAAAAAAGAAAAAGAAAATTATATACCAATTTTCCTAAAGAATCATGATGCAAATATATTAAATAAAATATTAGCAAGGCGATCAGAGCAATATATCACAAGGATCATAGACTCTGACCAGGTATGATTTATACAAGGAATGCTGGATAGACTCAATATTAAGAAAACTCTGCTTAATTGGAAAATGACCATATCAATAACAAAACCAATAAAAATGTTATGATTAACTTAAATGATGCAGAAAAAGCCTTTCACAAAATGCAAATCCATCCTTATTGAAAACAATATAAAGTATAGGAATAAATAAAGTTTATCTTAAAATGAAAAGTAATATTCATCTAAAACCTTAAGAAAGCATTATTTGTAATTGGCATAGGCTAGAAGCTTTCTCAGTGGAATCAGAGATGAAGCAAGGATGTTCATTATCACCATTTTTAGTCAATACTTTTCTAAAAATGCTAAGCTATAGCAATAAGAAAAGAAAACGAAATTGAAAAAAATGAATAAGCACAGAGGAAACAAAACTACCACTCTCTGAAGATTATATGATGGTGTATTTAGAACATCTTAGATTATCAATTCAAAAACTATTTGAAATAATTAAAAACTTGAGCAGTTACAGGACAGAAAATAAGCCCAAATAAATCATCAATGGTTCTATATTTTACCAACAAAGTCCAGCAGCAAGAAAGAGAAATTCTTTTTAAAATAAATGTAAAGAACATAAAACATTTGACAGTCTACATGCCAAGAGAAACCCAGCAATTGTATGAACACAATTACAAAATGCTTTTCACACAAAGTCAGACCTAAACAATTGCAAAAATATTAAGTTTTTCATTGGTAGATCAATCTAATATAATAAAAACAACAATTCTAACTGAATTAATCTATATATTCAGTGTCATACCAATCAAACTACCACACATATTTTATAGAGCTTGGATAAATAATAACAAAATTCATCTGGAAGAATAAAAGGCCAAGAACTATCAAAGGAACTGATGAAAAATAAATGTGAAGAAAGGTGGGTTAGTTATACCAGATCTCACACTTTAATATAAAGTGATAATTATGGAAATAGTCTGGCACTGGCTAAGGAATAGAGTATCAGATCAGTAGCATAAATTAGGTAAACAAAAACTCAGTAAATGAACATAGTAATCTAGTATTTGATGAATCCCCATATCCAAGCTTCTGAAACAAAACATCATAATTTGACAAAATCTGCTGGGAAACTAAAAACAATATGTCAAAAAATAGATATAGCCCAATATCTCACACTGTGTACTGAGATAAGGTCATGGGTGAAGTAGGTACATTATTCACTCAGAAATGGTGATACCATAAACAAATTAGGAGAGCATGGGGTAGTTGATTTGTCACATATATGAATAAGGGAAGGATTTTTGACCAAACAAGATATAGAGAGAATTACAAAATATAAAATGGATAATTTTGATCATGTTAAAAAATAAATGAAAAACAGGAAAATACAGCAAGTGTATTTGATTAAAAAAAAGACTTTCTCAAATATATAGAGCATTGAGTGAGATTTATAAGAGTATAAGTCATTCCCCAACTGATAAATAGTCAAAAGGATATGAACAGGCTCTTTTCAGACAAAAACAAAATAATGGTAACTAGTCATAAGAAAAAAATGCCTAAATCACTATTGATTAGAGAAATAAAAATTAAAGTGGTTCTGAGGTACCACATCATACCTATCAGATTAGCTAATATAAAAAAAAAATAAGGAAAGTAATAAGTGTTGGCGGGGGTGTGGGGAAACTAGGGAACTAATGCACTCTTGGTGGAATTATGAACTAATGCAACCATTCTGGAGAGAAATTTGAAAGTATAAATTTGTTTATACCCTTTGATCCAGAAATAGCACTGCTAGTTCTGTATCACCAAGAAATTTTTTGAGGTGGGGATGGAGGGCAATTGAGATTAAGTGACTTGCCCAAGGTGACACAGGTAGTAAGTGTGCCCAGTATCTGAGGCTGGATTTGAACTCTGGATCCAGGGTCAGTGCTCTATTCACTGGGCCACCTAGCTGCCCAAGAGATATTTTAAAAGGAAAAGGAAATATTTCAACTAAAATATTTGTAGCAATTCTTTTTATGGTTGCTAAGAAGAAGAAGTGTGAATGACTTCACTCTTCATAGCAAGACAACTATCCAAGACAATTCCAAAGGACTCATGATGAAAGATGATATCCATTCCCAGAGAAAGAACTGATTTCATCTGAATACAGATTAAAGCATAATATTTTTCTATTTCTTTCTGGGTTTCCTTCCTTCTTTCTTTCCTTCCTTCCTTCCTTCCTTCCTTCCTTCCTTCCTTCCTTCCTTC